>NW_021634978.1:0-49911 GCF_004799145.2 Neltuma alba | reverse complement strand
TTTCTTAATCTATTTGAATTAGTTATTAGTTCTTATATTAAAAAACTGAATAATATAAAATATTTATAATAATTGTGAAGCTTGCACCCATGGACGGGAATATATTTTGGCCTTGTTGAGGGGGATCTAGACATTTGGGACCTTAATGAGAAAGACTTTTAGTCAGCTCATAACTCGATAATATAATAACCATAAAGCTTATGTTCAAAAAAATTTTTCCCTGGTCAAAAAAATTTATTTCCATTCATTTTTTCTTCACAACAAAAGTCAAAGTCTTCCCTCTGAAACTAAAAGGAGCAAAGCTCCTGTGGAAAATTTGCTAAGTAATGACAACTGCCTTGTTTTCCCCTACCAGCCCAATCCGTTTTTCGCCCCAATAATTGATTTTAATTGTTATAGAAAAATATTTAAAACTTTGATATATCAATGTAAATTAAACAACAAGCTTGAGTGTCGGTTACAACTCGAAATAGGCATGTATCAATATTTCTGGTCCATCCACATGCAATTAATTCATAGTGAGACATAGAGATATTGTAAATGTAAACTTGTTATAAAATTCATATTTTACATTGATGGGAGTGGTTTTGATACTTGAAAATAAGTTGGTTTGATTTAAACATCTCAAGAAATTGCTGGAAATAGCTAGTGAGTTGTTATCAATCCTTTCTGTGATACCTTTTCTTTGCTCTAATTTCTTCGGTAAACTCTTTAAGGGTCTCCCTTATAAAACCAATAATTGGACAAAGATATTTAATTTCTTGATGACAAGTACTATTTTTTTTCCAATGATTTTTTCCGTTTTTCTTGAATCCATTTTGTTTCATTTCTTGCATCAAGGTCTCATAGAAAATTTTTTATTCTCCATAAATATTTTCTTATAGTAGTTGAATGGAGCTTTCCACAAATCTGCATCACTTTGAAATTAGAGCATAGATGATAGTCAGTCCTGAAGCTTGTGACGGATACTTTTGTTTGACATGTGGAAATTAAATTAGAGTGAAAATGGTGGTTCATTATCGAATGTTCACCATGGAGATTCGGCCATTCTTTTTTATGGATCAGATTATACTTTTCTTTGCCATTTTTCCCTACAAGTTTTCCTGAAAGAGGATGGGTTTGATTGACAAGAAACCATCAATTTAAAATATACAATAGTTAAACAAGAAGTTTGGTACACAATTAATAGTCCAAATGTCCTTTTCTTTTTATAATCTATGTAAGCCATTTATATCAACATAATCCGTGAAGCTATGAGGAGAATCTTATGTTGAAAATAAAAATTTAGCCATCACAAAAACATGGTTATAATAAGATAAAGATTTAAAATTAAAAAATGGAATCATCTAACTCACTACGCTAAGTATTAATATTAAGACGCATCTAATTTAAATAATCTAATATTGGAAATAACCACAATATTATTACTTGTAATTAGGACTTGCGATTTGATACAACGATTGCAGTTACGCGCGACAGCAGAATGTGTGTGTGTGTGTATGAAAACCGCAAAATGGGTGCTAAAAATAAGAAGGGAATTTTTTAGTAATTTAAAATCTTTTAAAATGTTTAGATTTAAGATCATATTTACATAGTTTTGAAATGCCATCAATAAATTAAACGAGTTTTTTTTTTTGGGGGCTCCTCTATTAAATGATGAATTCCACCTTTCAATTGCGAGTGTTTTGTGTGCAAGAATGTTTTGTTAGAAAAGAGAGCATTTTTGTCCAAGCAAAGTAATATCTTACAAGAGCACACTATCAGACACCAACAAAAATGCTCAATATTATGGACTCCGAAAACATTGTGCATTCATTTTTGAATTTTTATCTTTTTTTCCAAAAAAAAAGAGGTTCTTGAAATAACGCGTTCTCGGCACATCTACTCTGACTTCTCTTCATCAGAAAGTGTACCAGTGATCCATCAAAATACAACCCCACAATGAACTCTATAAAAATTCTATGTACCACCCACATTTTACTCCTCACAACATCTCATGAGCAGAGAAAAATAAACAAAAAGAAACTATAGTTATCCAAGAACTGTGTGTTTTAATCCTCTCTAGTTGTTTCACTTTTGAACTTGTATTAAAGCTATTTCATCACTGTGATGGCTTGTGTGTTCAATTTTTTGTATGCATTATTGACATTGCTATTGTTGCTGCATACAAGACTCAGTTTAGCCACTAATGGTGAAGCACTGAAGAAGTGCATCAAGAAGGAGAGGAAAGCTCTTCTGTTGTTCAAACAAGGCATCTATGTTGACTATGGCATGCTATCCACATGGGGGGATGGAGATGATGAAGATTGTTGCAGCTAGAAAGGAGTTCGTTGCAGCAACCAAACAGGTCATGTTCAAATTCCTAACCTTCATAGTTCCAATCCACCCTTTTTGAGAGGTAAAATTAATATTGCTTTGTTGAGTGAGTTGCATGAACTGAAACATTTGGATCTCAGTAACAATCATTTATATCAAAGTGACATCCCTCAGTCCATAGAGTCATTCACCAACTTAGGGTATCTCAACCTCTCTTATTCTCTTTTAGTTGGGAGCATTCCCAGTCAACTAGAAAAGCTTTCAAACTTACAATATGTTGATCTGAGTAACAATTACTTGGATGGAGCTATCCCTTGGCAAATCGGAAATTTTTCCAAGTTGCAGTCTCTTCATCTTAGACGAAATAATCTTGTTGGAGTGATTCCTTATCAACTTGGTAATCTTTCCAAGCTCCATACTTTGTGACTCGGTGGTGATGGTTCTAACCTCATAGTAGCTGACAGAAAAAATGGTGATGCAGAGTGGATATCAAAGCTCTCTTTATTAACAAATCTTGAGTTGAGTTATGTGAGTAATGTTGGCAATTTTCATATGTGGCTGCACATGATTGGCAAACTTGTGCCGAAACTAACAGAATTGAGACTGAGAGGATGTGGCATTTCTCATGCCCACAACCTTCTTCGGTCTTCTTCTCCTTCTAACTATTCTTCTTCTCTTGTCACCCTTGATCTCTCTTCTAATAACTTGAGCTCATCATTGTTTCAATGGCGCTTCAACTTCAGCTCTAGCCTTCAACACCTTTATTTACAAAATTACAGTCTTCTATCTCATAATCTCTACTTCCTATCTTCTTATTTCCATTTTCCTTCCCTCATTTTTCTTGATCTCTCTTATAATAACTTGACGTCAGTAATGACGTTGAACTTTGGCTCAAATCTTCAATCACTTTATTTACGCAATTGTAGCCTCACATCAAATAATCTTATCTTCACATCCTTCAATCCTAACCTTTCCTCTCTTCTCTTTCTCGATCTCTCTGACAATCAGTTGACATCATCAACCATATTCTATTGGATTTCCAACTTCACCTTCAATCTTCATGAACTGGATCTCAGTTGTAACTTGCTTAATGGTTTCATTCTAGATGGTATTGGAAACATAATGAAGTCTCTTGAAGATCTTGATCTCTTCTATAGTCATTTACAAGATGAAGTCCCAACATCACTAGGGAGTATATGCACATTGAAGAGCCTAACACTTGGCTATAATAACATTAGTGGGGACCTTCAGAGATTCATTTCTAATACATCATGGTGTGATACACATTCATTGCAAACGTTAGATTTAGCAAGAAATCAATTGACGGGCATGTTACCTAATCTTTCGGGTTTTTCCTTTTTGCAAAATCTGTATCTCTATGACAACCAATTAGAAGGAACAATACCTGAAAGCATTGGATTGATGTCTCAATTGAAAAGTCTGCTTTTGGGTGGGAATAATTTGGGAGGTCTAATCACCGAATCACATTTCAAAAATCTTTCTAATTTGTTGGTCATATCATTGTCTCACAACCCACTAAGCTTGGAAATTAGCACAAGTTGGATTCCCCCTTTTCAGTTACTATCTATGCAAATGGCTTCTTGCATGATAGGTCTTAATTTTCCAATTTGGCTTCGTAATCAACATCAATTATTTTCCTTGGATATCTCTGATGGCGGGCTTTCAGGTTCTGTGCCAGAATGGTTTTTGCCAAGGTCAAAAAACATATACTACATGAACATCTCATTCAACAATTTTTCTAGTGAAATCTCAAATTTACCACTTAAATTCAACTATCAGCCAATAATTATTGTGAATTCAAATAACTTTAAAGGTGCAATTCCATCATTTCTTGGGCAAGCATCAGAACTTCATCTTTCTGAAAATAAATTCTCAAATTTGAATGCACTTGTCTGTGGGCAAATAGAGGATGGCGGCATTGTCATTTTAGACCTATCAAACAATCTATTAAATGGGTGCCTACCTAATTGTTGGAGCCAACAAAATACATTGGAGTTTGTTGATTTCAACAATAATTTATCGGGAGAGATCCCATCTTCTTTAGGACTCCTTATGAATATGGAGGCTTTGATTTTAAGAAACAATTGTTTGACTGGAGAACTTCCTTTCTCTTTGGTGTATTGCTCCAAGTTATTATTGTTGGATGTGTCAGAGAACAAGTTGTTTGGTTCAATACCTTCATGGATTGGGTAGAGCCTTTCACAGTTAGAAGTTCTAAGCTTATAGATAAACCATTTGAATGGTAGTTTACCTATACAACTTGTCACTTAACACAGATTCAGCTCTTGGATCTCTCTCATAATATGTTATCAAATGAAATTCCATCTTGTCTTCAAAATCTTGTTGTTATGGCACAAAAGGATGTCAACCTAACTGATAGTGGCCATAAATATACAATCAATAGGACAATCATTCCCAATTTCAAGCAATATTCTTTTGAATTCTATATAAGATTAGCGTGGAAAGGTCAGGATCAGGTGTTTAAAAGGCCAGAATTTTTTCTTAAAAGCATTGATCTCTCTAGTAATGCTTTAATAGGAGAAATACCAAATCAACTTGTCTCTTTGTTGGGATTGATTTCCTTAAATCTATCAAGAAACCAGCTAAGTGGAGAGATACCCATAAATATTGGGAATCTAGAATCATTAGAATTTCTTGATCTGTCAAACAATAAATTATTAGGCCCAATTCCTCCAAGCCTTGCTAATATTGATCGCCTCAGTGTATTAGATTTGTCAAACAATCATCTCTATGGAAAAACCCAATGGGAACACAGTTGCAAAGCTTTAATGCCTCCTCTTTTGAAGAAAACCTTGATCTTCGTGGATTGCCACTCAACAAGATGTGCGCAGAAGATAATATGCCTTCACCTCAAGAAGCCAATCATGATAAAGAAGAAGAGGCCTCATTGTTCTCTCAAGAATTTTACTTGAGCATGGGATTGGGTTTTGTTGTTGGATTCTGGGCCTTTGTAGGACCGTTGCTTTTCAACCGAACTTGGAGACAAGCCTACTATAGGTTTATGAACACAGTAACAGATAAAATCCATGTCATGGTTGAAGTTTATGTGGTTAAATACCTCACTATCAGAGACTAGCAACAAGGTAATGATTTGTACTTTTCTCTTGCTGTTCTTTCTCTCATTCAACTCTTACTTACGATAACTATGTGATGGTAAATTACTAGAGTATATGTTAAATTAGACAAACATTTTAATTTAGTAATGATGTTCAAATAAAAATCAAAATTGGACGTTGTATAAGTATCAGGCTTTTAACTAACTTATGAGAAAACTAAGATAATAAAAATCAATCTTATCTATGGAATTACTTGGGAATGCTTAACATGTTACTCTGTTTTTTATAGGATCTGATTCTCTTGCAGTTTGGCATTGAATGTAGTTCTGATCCAAGTAATGATGGTTTGTTGCACAAATTTATGTTATGATTTGAAATTTATTGTACTTATAATAATGTTCTCTACTAGCATTTTATCGAACTGGTTATGTTTTGCTTACTGTCCTTTAAATATTTTGTGTTGCATGTTAACTGGGGATATATATATAACTCTAGCATAATATATAACTCTAGCATAACATTATAAGTTTTGAAATGATATTTCTTTTGAATTATCTATCTATTGGCTTTGTATTGATATGGTTATGTGGAGCTATTGATCAAATGATTCTGCTGAAGAACAAAATCAGAGGTCCATAATTTCATGAAGTAGAACTTACACATTGGCTTGATTGAGTTGTGGCAAAGAATTGAGGACAGATATCTTTGATCAGTTAACAAATCGGTGCATCCAAAGGAAGGTCTTGTCCAATAATTTAAACAATTTTTGAGGGACAAAGACCCTAAAATATGAAGTTGAACATTTCAAAGCTATTATGTTTTAATTTGTAGATTGTTTTGCGTGAGTTTTCTTTTGTATTTGAGACACTCTTCCTCTACCTAAACCGCATAATATTGAGAGAAAAGTTGTAAAACTGGGATCTAGACATGTTAGAGAGCCTTGTATTTTTAGCTTTAGGCAGCTTATAGAAAACAAAAATAAAAAGTGACATGGATAAACAGAGTCTATGTTTGGATTGCTTTGTACGTTATAATAATTACCTGCTATGATAAAGATCCCTTGCTTTGTGCTTGGAGACTAGACGTAGGACATATTGGTCTGAACCAAGATAATGATCGTGTGCTTTCTCTGTCTCTTCACTTGTTTTATTTGTTATCTTTTTAAATTATATTCAAGAATAACCTCATATTTCATATAAATTTCACCACACAGTCATAGAAACTTAAAAAAAATATTTTTGCGTCATAATTAAACTTTTTTTTTCTTAGATTTCTAGGTTAACACAACTCAAGAGATGATGCTCTAATACATGTTCTTTAAGAATATTCCCCAAAAATACATAAGTTCGACTCTTAAGTATAAATAACTTCATAAAGCAATTATTAATTTTAAAAAGTAGTTTCACTTTTCTTAACATTTGTAATTCATGTGAACTCAAAAAATAGCTTTTTTTATTAAAAAAAAGTTCAACACTAATACTGCAATCAAAGAGATTTAGTGGAATTATACTCCAATCCACATTCACACCTAGTAACCCCGAATCCTATGATATAAGCATTGATTCTAATATAATACGGTCATCATCAATATATCAAAAAACAAAATTTATGACAAGTTTTGTTGTTCACATTCATTCACGAAATATTAAATAGCATTAATTAAACAATTTTTTTTTTCGTATGAGCAATTTGAAACATTTTCTCAGGCTACTTTGAGTTATAAAATCCACGCCTCAAGGCGTCATTGACCTAATTTAATAACAACTAAGCTTGTGCGCGCGCGCGCGGTGCTTTTATACGGGAAAAGAAAAGGATGGAACCCACAAACATGGAAAAGCTTATGATTGTGTGGTTCTCCAGACAATTTTGGCTTCTTCTCAGCAAAGCAAGTCTTTGGAGTTTCAGAATTGGAAGTCCAACACCTTACACTTACATAAACATTTAAAATAGTACACTTCTTATCTTTAATACAAATATAAGAATTAGATAATCAATTTGTGAATATTAAGAAAACTAGTTAAGCTAAGTTAATTATTTCTAATAAATAAATATTATTTTTAAAAAATATTTTATTAATCATATACATTAAAATGAAAACTATTTAGCATATGTAATTTAAAAAAATAAATATAACAAAATGAAATGAATAAAATTTTTACATTTAAAATCAGAGGTAGAGTATTATATTGTACTTGTCTGGTCCTTAATATATGACCTAATTGTTATGTTGATTTTGGTCCTAAATATAAGATATATTTCTCATATTTATCAATTTGTCCTAAATTATCCCTATGGATACTCCTTCAACCATAATCAAGTAAAAGAAACAAAGAGGATATTAAGAAAGATGATTATGATATTTTAGAAAAAATATATCATATTTCTTATAATTAACTAATTTACATAATTTCTTTAATCTAATCAAATTAGTTAAATAAGTCTTATATTAAGGATTAGAAGAATATCATTTTTTTTCAAGCTGATTGCATCATTCTAAACTTATCTTTTTCTCCTGTGTCGAGAATTGTGGTCACCCCCCCCCCCAAAAATATCGCACCAAATCCTCCGTGTCATTATTATTATTATTATTATTATTATTATTATTATTATTATATATTATTATTTCCTTCATTATTTTTGAGAAAATCGCATATAGGAACCGATTCACAAAATTTGTTATCATTTATTTATTAATTATTGTCAAAATCAATACTAATATTATAATGGATTCTTGTTTACAATTTTTCTATTTTTAAGGTATTTTTTTGGCTATTTTTCCTTATTTTTTCCCAACGATTTTCTTCATTATTATTTACTTATATTCGTAACCCATTTTTCCTGGAAATACCCTCTTTATTTTATATTACACGCCTTTTTTAACTTTCATATCTGGATTTTTTTGGGGACAAAAATGCGTATTTATTGATTAACTTACCCATTTTGGACCTCATATTTTCATCTATTTATACAATATTCACTTTCATGTGATTAAATTTCTTTCCTCATTTTAATAATAATAATAATGATAACATTGTAAATAAAGCGTAGCTAACTATTTCCCAACGAAAAGATATGAATGGTTGGATAAGCTTGAAAGGGACTTGAGGTATTATTTAATTTAATAAATTTAGAGTGAAGAAAAAGCTATTGGCTGGGAGGAAGAATTATGGTTTATTATGCATAGTATTTAACTAATTTGAAACGATATTGTTTTCACTATTAGTTTCAGTTACTTTCGCCCATTTCAACTTATTTTTTGTTTAAATTTTGGCTACTTTTATCCGTTATTGTGATGGAAAAATATTTTGATTTTTAAATGGGGATAGAAAAGGCTGCTCCAAAATAAATCTTACTCATTAATCATCCAAACGTACTTTTGTCAAACATGGAGGCCAAAGTAGAACTATAAAGTGATTGTCTTTCTATACTGTCCTTTGTTTTAATGCCCATATCTTCAAAGCAAGAAAACAATAAGATTATTTTTTTCATCTTATTTTTTTTATTAAAGAGAGGAAAATACATAAAAATCGATTATATATATAAATCTAACTAAATATATCCCAAAATATATGCTTATTTCAGTATAAAATACGTATTAATAATTATGGAGCTTGACCCATGGACAGAAGAATATATTTTGCCTTGTTTTGAGGGAGATGTCGGCATTGCGGGCCAAAACGACGAAGACTTTAGTTGACCTGGAATTCTATAATTTAATGCCCATAGAGCTTATGTTCAAATAATTTTGAGTAAAATACTCTAACATCCTTCTATTTATTTAAATTAAAAATATTCTCTTTATTTAAAAAATATATATAAATCTCTTTTCAAATTAAAATACATGTTACACAAATCTTCTTTGTATGGTTAAGATTTTATTTTCATCCATCTAATTGTTAAATAACCATTAAATTTGACTTTTAAAATTTTATTTTAACCAAAACACCCCTCATTAACAGAAAAGTTATTTAAACATTTATATTTGTCAAAAGAGTAATTTTTGATATAACAAAAAACAATTTTAGTACATGTATTTTCAAATTCTTAAATATGCAATAAAATTTGTTAATTTTGATTATATTATTAAATTTTATAATTTTAATTTTCCATTTCATAATGAAATATATTTATCTAGATTTTTTTAAATGACTGGAAAATATATTAAATAAATATTTTTTCATTGTATAATATAAATTGTTTAAGTTTGAGAGACTATAGAAATCATTTAAATTTATAATTTAAAATTTTAAAAATAAAAATTTCGTTGGAAACATTTATGACGTATTTAATCTATTATATCTATTTAAAGAATTTATCAAATTTTCATTCAAGGTTTTTATGTCTACATTAAATAGATAAATTGATATTCCATCCCAATTTGATAAAAATACTAAAAAATAAAATTAAGGAAAAAATTTTAAATTCCTCAACTTTTTAGCCACAATTTAGAGATTTAGTGTTATGAAGGGTAAATTAGTAAATAAAAAGTATCTTATTATACATTTTAATTAAAAAAGTATCTTTCTAAAATATTCTTATCGGACTTAAGGGTTTGGACTTCAGTATAAGTTTTCATAATATAGAGAAAGTTAGTATCATAAAGACAAAATGTAAGGAAGAGCAAAATATTTTACTCAATTATTTTTCCTTATTCATTTTTTCTTGACAACAAAAGTCAAAGTCTCCCTTTTGAAAGTAAAGGGATCAAAGCTCCTGTTATTTTTCCTTATTCATTTTTTCTTGACAACAAAAGTCAAAGTCTCCCTTTTGAAAGTAAAGGGATCAAAGCTCCTGTGAAAATTTTGCCAAGTAATGACAACTACCGTGTTTTTCTCCATCAACGTAGTCTGTTTTTCTCCCCATTAATTTATTTTTCTAATATAATCTTTATTATAATAGTATTTCTATCCAGTACACTTGATTAATAAGGATATTTTAAGAAAAAACACCTATTTATTACAAATAACTAACTTAACTAGTTTTTTTAATATACTCAAATTATTCAATTAGTTTTTATATTAAGGGCGGAGGTATTATAAAATATGTATGAATAGTTTGACCCGTGAATATATTTTGCCTTGTTGAGGGAGATCTGAACATTGTGAGACCAGAACTAGAAAGATTTTAGTTGACTCGTAACTCTATAATGTAATAACCATAAGGCTTATGCTCAAATAAATTTTCCTCATTCATTTTCTCTTGAGAACAAAAGTCAAAGTCTCCACTCTAAAAGTAAAGGGATCAAAGCTCCTGTGGAAAATTTGCTAGGTAATGACAGCTATCTTATGTTCCCCCAACAACCCAATCAGTTTTTCTCTCCAATAATTTATTTTAATTGTTATAGACAAATATTTAAAACTTTAATATATCATTGTAAATCAAACAACAAACTTGAGTGTTGACACTTGCTTACAACTCGAAATATGCATATATCAATATTTCTGGTCCATCCACATGCCATTAATTCATAGTGAGACATAGAGATACTGTAAATGTACACTTGTCATAAAAATTTACATTTTATATTGATGGGAGTGGTTTTGATACTTGAAAATAAGTTGGTTTAATTTAAACATCTCAAGAAATTGCTAGGAAATAGCTAGTGAGTTGTTATCAATCCTTTTCTATGATACCTTTTCTTTGCTCGAATTTTCTTCGGTAAACTCAGAGTGTCCCTTACGAAACCAATAATTGGACAAAGGTATTTAATTTCTTGATGACAAGTACTATTTTCTCCAATGCTTTTTTTGGTTTTTCTTGAATCCATTTTGTTTCGTTTCTTGCATTAAGGTCTCGTACAAAATTTTTAATTCTCCATAAACATTTTCTTATAATAGTTGAATGGAGCTTTCCACGAAATTGCATCAATTTGAAATTAGAGCATAGATTATGATTAATCCTGAAGCCTGAGACGGATACTTTTATCTGACATGTGGAAATTAAATTAGAGTGAAAATGGTGGTTTGTTGTTGAATGTTCACCATGGAGATTTGGCCATTCATTTTGAGGAATCAGACTATACCTTTTTTTTTTTTGGGTAAAGAATCAGACTATACTTTTCTTTGCCACTTTTTCCTACAAGTTTTCTGAATAGAGTGAAAGTCATAGTTGAGAAAAGTCCAGGTATGATTTTTATTTTCGCCAAAGAGTACGGGTGTGATTGACAAGAAACCATCAATTTAAAATGAAATTTTAATTTACAAGTTGAAAATAATAAAAAAATTAAAATGTTGTTTCCTTCAAAATAACTAAGATACAATAGTTTTTTTTTTTTTTACCAGCAACTCAGATACAATAGTTAAACGAGAAGTTTGGTGCATAATTAATACACCAAATATCTTTTCTTTTTATAATCTATATAAACCATTTATATCAACATGATCCGTGAAGCTACAAGGAGAGAATGATCCGTGAAGTTTGGTGCATAATTAATACACCAAATATCTTTTTTTTTTAATAATCTATATAAACCATTTATATCAACATGATCCGTGAAGCTATGAGGAGAGAATGGCCTAAAAATACATTAAAATAATGAAAAGATATTTTAATAATTCTACTTCAATTTCTGTGCATAGCATGGGTCATATGAGTTCTTGAAAGAACAGATTAAAGGGCCATGAAATAAAACTACGGTCTTAAGAAAATCAAGATCCAACTTTAAAGTTTGATCTTTATGAACTAGCATTCATATTATTTATTGAAGCGGAGAAGCGAAATGCAGCTAAAAGTTTTTTTTAAAGTAACATAACATAAAAAATTAGATAAATGTTTTAATTTTTAAAATTAGTTTCCAAAGTTTATGCAAAAATTTGATCCTCCGGGAAACATTGATCTTTTGAATCCCTAGAAAAATTGTATAAAATACATTATTCTTTTCTCTTGAAAGATCAAGTTTAATTATATGAGAAAATAAATACAAGTTGGTCCGTAAAATAAATTTTGGATAACTCAACATGTGAGTGGCAACGACTTCTGTGTCTTAAGTATGCAGTTCGGAATTCGATTCTCAACCATTATATATGAAGTTGTAGAAGTTATTTGGGGATAATTAATTTTTGTTATGGACAGAAAATACTTCTTATCCATAGAAAAATGTATTTTAGCCAAATATAATTTAAATTTATAAAATAGTACTTTCAACCTATTTTGAAATTATAGTCGCATACCTTTTTTTAATAAAACTAAGGACATATTATGAAAAGAAAAAAAAAAATTTTGCCAGTTGAAAATAAAGATTTAACGTCATATAAGCACGGCTACGATGAAATAAGGATTTAAAAATTAAAAAAAAAGAAAGTCATCTCACTCGCTAAGAATATTAAGAACGCATCCAATTTAAGTAAACTAGTATTGTAGACTATGAAAGTGGCAAAATGGTATTTCTTCTTTTAAATTAATTAGATTTAAGATCACATTTCCACCGTTTTGAAATGCCGCCAATAAATTAAGAGATCGATTTTTTTTTTGGCTTCTGAATTAAATGATGAATTTCAACTTTTAATTGGAAATGAAGATAAGCATGAATAACAAAAATCCTCATACTATATTTGTTTGTGTGTGTCTGTGTGATAAAATGTTTAGTTACAAAAGACAGTACTACCTTCTTTCCTAACTATAAAACTTTGTTTGTAGGATTAGAGGTTGTATTTTTGTCCTAGCAAAACAATAATGTATTGAAAGAGCACAATATCCAAAACCAGCAAAATTCTCAATATTATGAGCCCCGAGAAAATATTGTCATTTATTTTTGTTGAAATAATATCTTCTGATGACTTTTCTTCATCAGAAAAGTGTACAAGTTATTAGCTAGTTATGTTATTTTCGAAACTCTCGGTATATCAAAGCCTATATCTAGTTATGTTATTTTTTCTGGTAATTATCTAGTTATATTATGATTAATACTACTTCCGATTCTAATTATAAAATTCTGTTTACAGACTACAAGCAAAGTCTTATAATTAGGATTGAAGTTAGTATCATATAACATTTTATAAAATATCAAATTATGCGACTTACTTATAGATAGTATTTTTAAGGATGTGTATGTAATTTTGCAAGTGATTGAAGGTTTTGAAATCAAATTATTTATCTCAACCGGGCCAAACAAAAATATTTATATCTAAATATTTCTTCTCGTAGAATATGCATGTTAATTTTAGGCGTAGCTAAATCTTTCCTACCCGTCTATTAAGCTACGCGGCGAATAAACAATCATGATTATTTATCTATGGTTTGCATATCGAATGCAGTTCAGCTCACAATATCCCCAGTTATAAAGGAATTTGGATATAATATAAGAGCATATATATTTTAATTGTTCATTTAAAAGTTGAATAGTTTAAATCGTAATCTGATTTATTCTCAATATTTTAATTGCCTTTTGTTTTCACACCAAATTTACAAATAAACATAATTTTCATAAATTATGATTTATTTAAAGTGAGACTTTAATGTACAATATATATATTCCTCCGGTCCTAAATATAAGACTCTTTTTATAGTGTAAAATTATACTATAAAAATGGTCTTATATTTATATTTAGGACCAGAGGAGTGTGTGTGTGTCTCTATAATCTAGGATGGTCGTGAAGCTTCTTGGAAAATCAGTGAGGGAATATACTTGTCTTTTTTTTTCATTTGAGGGAGATTTCTACATTGTGAAGGCAAAAGGAGGAAGACTTTAATTGACTCGTAATTTTATAATATAACAATCATAAATCTTTTGTTGAAAATAAAAATTTACCAGTCACAAGAGCATGGTTACAATAAGATAAAGATTTAAAATTAAAAAATATGGAATCGTTTAACTCGCTGCGCTAAGAATTAACATTGAGACGCATCTAATTTAAATAATCTAATATTGGAAATAACCACAATATTATTAGCTGCAATTAGGACTTGCGATTTGATAGAATGATTGGGGTTGCGCGCGACAGGAGACAAAATATATATGAAAACCGCAAAATGGGTGCTAAAAATAAGAAGGGAATTTTTTAGTAATTTAAAATCTTTTAAAATGTTTAGATTTAAGATCATATTTACATAGTTTTGAAATGCCATCAATAAATTAAACGAGTTTTTTTTTTGGGGCTCCTCTATTAAATGATGAATTCCACCTTTCAATTGCGAGTGTTTTGTGTGCAAGAATGTTTTGTTAGAAAAGAGAGCATTTTTGTCCAAGCAAAGTAATATCTTACAAGAGCACACTATCAGACACCAACAAAAATGCTCAATATTATGGACTCCGAAAACATTGTGCATTCATTTTTGAATTTTTATCTTTTTTTCCAAAAAAAAAAGAGGTTCTTGAAATAACGCGTTCTCGGCACATCTACTCTGACTTCTCTTCATCAGAAAGTGTACCAGTGATCCATCAAAGTACAACCCCACAATGAACTCTATAAAAATTCTATGTACCACCCACATTTTACTCCTCACAACATCTCATGAGCAGAGAAAAATAAACAAAAAGAAACTATAGTTATCCAAGAACTGTGTATTTTAATCCTCTCTAGTTGTTTCACTTTTGAACTTGTATTAAAGCTATTTCATCACTGTGATGGCTTGTGTGTTCAATTTTTTGTATGCATTATTGACATTGCTATTGTTGCTGCATACAAGACTCAGTTTAGCCACTGATGGTGAAGCACTGAAGAAGTGCATCAAGAAGGAGAGGAAAGCTCTTCTGTTGTTCAAACAAGGCATTTATGTTGACTATGGTATGCAGTCCACATGGAGGGACGGAGATGATGAAGATTGTTGCAATTGGAAAGGAGTTCATTGTAGCAACCAAACAGGTCACGTTCAAATTCTTGATCTTCATGGTTTAGATTCACCTTTTTCAAGAGGTATAATTAATATTACTTTGTTGAGAGAGTTGCATGAACTGAAACATTTGGATCTCAGTTACGATAATGTCAACCCAAGTGACATCCCTCAGTCCATAGAGTCCTTCACCAACTTAAGGTATCTCAACCTCTCTAATTCTTATTTTGTTGGTAGTATTCCCATTCAATTGGGAAAGCTTCCAAACTTACAATATGTTGATCTGAGTAACAATTACTTAGATGGAGCTATCCCTTGCCAAATCGAAAATCTTTCTAAGTTGCAGTACCTTAATCTTGGAGGAAATTATCTTGTTGGAGTGATTCCTTATCAACTTGGGAATCTCTCCAAGCTCCATACTTTGCGACTCGGTGGTGATTCTTCTAACCTCATAGTATTCGACAAAAACAATGGTGATGCAGAGTGGATATCAAACCTCTCTTTATTAACAAATATTCTTGAGTTGAGTTATGTAAGTGATGTTGGCAATTCTCAGGTGTGGCAGCACATAATTGGTAAACTTGTGCCGAAACTAATAGGATTGAGACTAAGAGGATGTGGCATTTCTCGTGTGCATAACCTTCTTCTGTCTACTTCTCCTTCCAACTATTCTTATTCTCTTGTCACCCTTGATCTCTCTTCTAATAACTTGAACCCATCATTATTTCAATGGCCCTTCAACTTCAGCTCCAGCCTTCAACAGCTTTATCTAAGCAATTGTAATCTTTCATCTCATAATCTCTACTTTCTATCTTCTCATTTTTATTTTCCTTCCCTCATTGTTCTTGATCTCTCTTATATAACTGGACCTCAGTAACGACATTGAACTTTGGCTCAAATCTTCAAGCACTTTATTTGAGAGATTGTGGCCTTACATCAAATAATCTTATCTTCACATCCTTCAATCCCAACTTTTCCTCTCTTGTCCGTCTTGATCTCTCTTACAATCAGTTGACATCATCAACCATATTCTATTGGATTTCCAACTTCACCTTCAATCTTCATGAACTAGACTTTAGTTACAATTCGCACAGCAGTTCCATTCTTGATGGTTTTGGAAATGTAATGAAGTCTCTTGAAGTTCTTGATCTCTTCAATAATAATCTCCAAGGTGAAGTCCCAACATCACTAGGAAATATATGCACATTGAAGAGCTTAACATTTAGCTACAATAATTTCAGTGGGGACCTTCTGAGATTCATTTCTAATATATCATCGTGCAATAGACATTCATTACAGAGTTTGGATTTATCGAAGAAGGAGAATAATAGTGCCCCTCCTCCACCGGATCACAACTCCCCGATGACAAAGGAATCTTCAACAGCCACGCAGGCTAGAAGCGAATCTGAGGGAGGGATTTACGGCCCCCATATGATTGTAAAGGGGGATTTTAGCAAGAGAATATTCAAATCTGATTTGAAGAATATCAACATGGATATCATGGTTAAAAAATCTCCAAGCTTGCAAAATGGGTCTCAAAATCAGTTAGGGACACATGTCATGAAGGATAATGAAGGAAAGGATAATGATGGGGAAAACTTCAAGGGTGGAGCCACAATATTTGGAGTTGAAAGTATTATTAAGAATAAGGAGAGAGAATGGAGTTCGATGGGACCTAGGAAGAAAGTCACAGGAAAGAGAAGATTACGTGGCAAGGATAATATTCCTAAAATGAAATAGCAAGTCAAAGGAAAATGGAAAAGTGACAGCACACAAGAATTTTTAAACCATTTTTCTGCGCTACTAAATGGGCCTCCTCTAGAGAATAGGTCCTCAGATACCTCACAACCCAATGATGCTGGGCCACCTTTGCAAGCAATGGATCATGAGCATCAAGTGGTGAAAGGAGACACGACTAACACAGAAAATATGAGTGACGAGGTTGTTCCTACCAACACGACTACTGAATCTCAGATGATGGATCTAAATGTGACTAATGTTTTGGTTGGAAAAAATGTTTATGTTAGTATAAAAGAGACTCTAAAGAGCTCTACAGCTCAACACCCCTTACTAATTCCCAATGAATTTTCTTTTTTGGAATAGTAGAGGTACATGATCTAAATCTTTTTTGGGTCTTGTACGAGAACTAGTTAGGAGACATAATATTGACTTCCTCGCTATTTTAGAAACTCGAGCTCAGTCTGATAAAGCTCATATTATCTCAAGGAGGTTGGGTTTTGATAACATCTAAATTGTGATTGCCAATGGATTTAGTGGTGGAATTTAGGTTCTTTGGAAAAATGGATCGTGGAAGGTTGAGGTTCTCAAGACTCATGAACAATTTATACACCTAAGCCTTGACAATGGAACTCATAAGTCTTTTCTTACTGCTGTTTATGCCAGCCCAAATCCTATAAAAAGAAGAGTGGCCTAGAATGAGCTTTGAAATATCAGTAAGCGCATTGGTGGGAATTTCAATGGGACTTTATATTTGCATGATCGTTGTTCTACTTCTCGTGTTGGTAGCTATATTGATTGAGAATTCTGTAAGTGGGTGGACGACTTGACTCTTACTGATATAGGATGCAGTGGGCCTTATTTCACTTGGAGAAGAGCGAGGTGTGAAAGTCGACTTGATCGTGTTCTTGTTAATTCTAAATTTTTTGATTGAGAATTCTGTAAGTGGGTAGATGACTTGACTCTTACTGATATAGGATGTAGTGGGCCTTATTTTAGTTGGAGAAGAGCGAGGTGTGAAAGTCGACTTGATCATGCTCTTGTTAATTCTAAATTTTTTCAGCTACACCCTAGGCATCAGTTATCCACTTGCCTTTTTTTAAGTCTGATCACCGACCTTTATTGTTAAAACTTGAGAACGATACAAATAAAAGCAACAGGCCAGAAAATTTGTTCAAGTTCTTTGCATCTTGGGTCATGCATGAGAACTTCAAAAGCCTTGTTACTAACACGTGGCATGTGGACACAACTTGGCTGGAGAACGTTGATCATTTCCAATTTGAAGTTTTAATTTGGAGTCATGAGGTTTTCAGTCATTTAGGGCATAAGAAAAGACATCTTTTCAACTGGTTAGAAGGTCTTAATAAAATTTCCCATTCGTGCTGTAATCAAGCTTCCATGGACCTGCTGATTCAACAAAATATGGAATGAACTTGAGGAAATTTTAATTCAAGAAGATCTTCTTTGGGCTCAAAAAGCAAAATATGACTGGTACATGCTAAGGGACAAAAACTCTAAGTATTTCCACGAGAGTTACCAGAAGACGCAGAAATAAGATTGATGCTCTTAAGAATGATAATGATGACTGGATTTACAACAAAGAAGAAATTAAAGGTATAGCTTTAACTTTTTACCAAAACCTCTTTAGTATTGATGGTCATGCCTCCCTTGATTCCATTAGAGGTTTCTCCTTTCCTTTAATGGAAGAGGCACACTTGAACATTTTGAGAAGTAAAGTAACAGGAGAGGAAATTAAATAGGCTATTTTTAGCATGGGTGCTCTCAAATCACCAGGCCCAGATGGGTTGAATGCTTTATCTTTCAAAGTCAGTGGGAGCATATTGGCCCTTCTGTTGTCAATTTTGCGCAAGATGTGTTTGATAATCCCTCCCTAATTGAAGAGATAACAAAATGTTTATTGTACTCATCCCCAAAAAGATCAACCTGAAACTATAAGGGATTTTCATCCTATAAGTTTGTGTAATGTGATTTATAAAGCTATTACTAAAGTGGTGGCTAATAGAATCAAAGGGATCTTGCCTACTATCATTTCTCCTAATCAATGTGGTTTTGTACCGGGAAAGCTAGGATCTAATAATGTGATCATTACTTAGGAAGTCATACATTCTATGCGAAACATGAAGGGTAAGAAAGGCTTCATAACAATTAAAATTGACTTTGAGAAAGCCTATGATCACCTCCAATGGGATTTTATTATGGATTTCCTTAAGGAAATTAATATCCCCTCTGATCTTTTGAATGTTATTAATCGATGTATTTCTTCTCCTGTGATGCAAATTGTCTGGGAAGGAAGTGAGACCCAATAGTTTTCCCCCTCTCGTGGCATCAGACAAAGTGATCCTCTTTCTCAGTATCTCTTTGTTATTTGTATGGAAAAACTTGCTCATTTGATACAGGAAGAGATTCATCTCAAGAAGTGGAAACCAATCAGGCTCAATAAGGATGGCCCACCAATTTCTCATCCTTTCTTCTCAAATGACCTTATCTTGTTTACTGAGGCTTCTATAGAGCAAGCAGGTGGAATTAAAAGGTATTTGGATGCCTTCTGTAATGCTTCTGGACAAAAAGTGAGCCAAAGTAAGACATGGGTTTTCTTTTCTAGTAATATCAATCATACTCATACTACTCAGCTGAGTGAGAAGTTGGGGTTCTGCAGTACTCTTGACCTTGGAAAATATTTAGGGGTCCCTCTTCATCATGAACGAGTAAAGAAAAGTACTTATCAGTGTGTTGTTGATAAGGTTAGATCAAGACTCTCTAACTGGAAGGCCAACGCTATTTCATTCACTGGTTGGCACACTCTTGTTTCCTCAGTGGTACAAGATATTCCTTTATACCTCATGCAAACTAGTGCCTTACCTTTGGGCACTTGCGACGAACTTGAAAAGAGTGCTAGAGGTTTCCTTTGGGGTTCTAGTGATGAGCAAAAACACATACACCTTGTATCGTGGAATGAGGTTTGCAAGGATAAGAAGAAGAGAGGCTTGGGTATTCAATACTTGAGACTGCAAAATAGTATTTTTCATTATGAAAGCTGGCTGGGGATTAATGTAAACAAAAAGATGCTCTCTGGTGTAAGGTTATCTGAAGTAAATACCAATGTGGGAATGATTTAATTCCTACAATTGATAGTTCCCGCCATGGTTCAAGAGTTTAGAAAGGGATTCGTGATAATTGGGATCATGTTTTTCAAGGATCTGAATGAGTTGTTAATAGTAGGGGAGAGGAGGACATTTGATGGAAATTTGAAAAGCACGGAAATTTTACTCTCAAATCAGCATATAACGTGCTATAAGGAGATTGGTCTCTTGCAAACTCGATCTGGTAAAAGCTCTGGAGATTGAATATTCCCCAACATTGTAAGCTTTTTATGTGGCTCACTCTCCATAATAAGCTCTTGACTAATGAAGCTTGTCTTAGACGAAGTATTAATGTCTCGGTAGAATGTACTTGGTGTAAGCATGACTTAGAAGATGCTCTTCATGCTCTCTGTGACTGTCCAAAAGTCAAATCAATATGGCTCTCACTGATTAAACCCAGCTTTGTTGATAAATTTTTCAGCTGTAATATTTGGGACTGGTGCTACATGAATATAAAAGATACATTTGGTAGAGAAAGAGAGCAGTGGTAGGAGCTCTTTGTTATCGTTTGTTGGCTTGTTTGGAGGCGTAGAAATTAAAAAAAATTTTGAACACAAAAGTAGCCAGGTGCATGGAATTATCAGCAAGGCAAAGGTTGTCCTTCTAAGCTATGGAAAGGCCAGACTTTAATTACAAAAATTGAATATAAAGGGAGCGCAAAGTTCTCATGAGACGCAGTGTAAGCGAAGTATAGAAGGTGGGATAATAGTCTGAGTTGATGGTACCTTCTCACATATAATTGGGAAAGCAGCTTGTAGCGGACTCATCAGGAATAGTGAAGGTAACGTAATGGAAGCCTTTATGCTAAATATTAATGGTGGAGATCTTTTAGTTGCAGAAATTTGGGCATGTTTGATAGGACTTAAACGAGCATGGGAAGGGAGGCATAGAAAAGTCTCCCTATTAAGTGACTCTTTGGAAGCTATTTAGCTTATAAAGGGAGGAGCCACTGAAATTCATGAGAATTGGAACCTAATCCAAGAAGTTAGCAACCTGCTCCAGCGACAATAGATGGCTGAACTTTGTCACATTCGAAGAGAAGAAAATATAGCTGACTCTTTAGTTAAGCGTGTTCTTAGCTTACCTCGAGGGCTCTATTTTCCTTACCCTGATGACATATGTAATTTTATTTCTTGCCAAGTAGCGTAGCTGTGTTTTTTTATTCCCTCTTTATCAAAAAAAAAAGAGGGGCATTATTGTAATCTTACTGTTAATTTTAATTTCAGTTTGGTCTTTTGGTCCTATAGTGACATTTTAGAATGTTTCGGGAGCTATTTGAAATAAATTATTAACTGCTATCCTTAATCAAAATTTTCCCTTTTCTTTTCCTCTTGTATCGAGAATTTTACTCACTTTTTTGCCACCCACTCCTCAAATATCGTGCCAAATTCTCCGTGTCCTTATTATTATTATTATTATTTCCTTCATTATTTTTTTTTTTGAGAAAATTGCATACAAGTACCTGTTCATAAAAATTGTTACCATTTGTTCATCAATTATTGTCAAAACCAATACTAATATTGTAACGGGTCCTTGTTTATAATTTTTCTATTTGAAGTTTTTTTACAATTTTTTCTTATTTTTTCCTAACAATTCCCTTCATTATTATTTACTTATATTCATAACTTTTTTTGTATGGAAATACCCTCTTTATTTCGTATTACAAGCCTTTTTTAACTTGCATTTCTGGTTTTTTTTTGTTACAAAAATGTGTATTTATTGATTAACTTACCCATTTTGGGCCTCATATTTTCATCTTTTTAGATATTTTCACCATTATTTCTATCGTTAAGTCGGTTAATTTAATCAAGAAAGACATAGATTAAATAAGAAATTAATAATACTTAAATTATTATTTAACAATTATTTTTTGGAAAATCAATTTTCTCCTATCATATCTACAATATTCATTTTCCTGTGATTAAATTTCTTTCCTCATTTTAAATGATGACATTGGAAATGAAGCGTAGCTAACTATTTCCCAACGAAAAGATATGAATGGTTGGATAAGCCTGAAAGGGACTTGAGGCTTTATTTAATTTAATAAATTTAGAGTGAAGAAAAAGCTATTGGCTGGGAGGAAGAATTATAGTTTGATGTCTATATCAAACTTATAAATATAATTCTTATCATTACTCCTTTTCTCATGAGATGATAAATGTAAAAAAATAAATAAAGAAATACCAAAACCTATATTGCTGTATCATAAATGATTGTCATTTTAGACATTTAACATTGTCCAAAACACCACATCTTTGGACTGAACATTCTTTATTCAATTTCTCGGCATTTTATTATTGGTGGATGATGGATGACCAGTCCCATACGTTATAGTCACAATAAAAGAAACTACCATTTACTATTATAAATTAAAATTATTTATTGTGTGTGTGTCTGTGTGTTTTCGTTGTAAAACTATTTTTAAAGACAAATTAAAGATGACGATGATGATCATTAAAAAGAAAAGATCAAAATGATAATTCAGACGTGATCCCAAGCATTTCCTGAGAAAAAATTGAAGCCGGCGCCGAGTTAGATGAATATTAGGTTGATCTTTTGGCAATTGACCTCAAATGATTTAAAATCCGACGTAAGATAATACTACCTCCGGTTCTAATTATAAGAGTTAGTCGGCTAATTTGAGGAGATTAAGAAAAGAAGTTAAATTAGTTATCTGTAATAAATAAGTATTGTTTTTCCTAAAATATCCTTACTAATCAAATGTATTGGCTAGAACTATTATTGTTAGAAGGATTATCTTGAGAAAAAATATAAAAATATGAGAGACAAAGTGGATTGGGGTCTTATACTTAGGACCAAAATAAAACTCAAATAACATCTTATATTAAGGATCGGAGGTAGTACATTGTTTCATATGATGAATTTGGATTTTTCAATTGAGAGACATTACCTCTAGTTCTTAATATAAGAGCTGATTAACTAATTTGAGTAGATTAAGAAGACTAATTAAGTTAGTTATTTGCAATGAATATATATTATCTTTTCTAAAATATCCTTGCTAGTTAAGTATATTGACTAGAACTACTATTATTATAGGGACTACTTTTAAAAAATGGATAAATATAAGAGATAAGGTGGATTAGGGTCTTGTAATTTAGTCCAAAATAAAAATCAAATAAGCTCTTATATTAAGGATTGGAAGTTGTACTACCTCTAATCCAAATTATAAGAGCTAGTTAACTAATTTGAAGATATTAAGGAAATAAATTAAATTAGTTATTTGTCATAAATATGTATTATCTTTCCTAAAATATTATTGCTAATCAATTGCGTTAGCTAGAACTATCACTATTAGAAGGAATGCATTGAAAAAAAAAAGTATAAATATAAGAGATAAAATAGATTGAGTTCTTATATTTAGGATTAAAATAAAAATCAAATAAAATCTTATATTAAACACCGGATGTAGTATTAATTGTTAAATCATGATATAATGATATTGAAATAAAGGCCACTGTACGTACTTCTCCTCCACATCATCAAATCACAGTTGATTTGAGTGTATTTTATCAGCTATATAATATACTCCAATTTTTAATATAAAAACTAGCTAAATAATTTAAATAAATGAAAGATATTAGTTAAATTAATTAAACATCTTTCTTAATCATTCCCTTCTTTTCCGACTTCATCATTATTAGAAAAATATTAATAGGATTAATTTAAAAAAATTGATAAACATGTGAAGTAAGTCTTACATATAAGATCAAACATCAACTCTCCAATTAAATTCTATATGAAGAATCCAAAAAGTATTATATAAATGCATTTTATGAGAAATATACTTCATTTGATTCTTAACATAAGAAATACTTAACTAATTTAAGTATATTATTAAAAACATGTTATGATCATCTTAAGATAACTTACATTTTATTATCTTACGTATCATTTTATAGGTTGTCAACTAAGTTAGTTAGGGAAAAAATTATAAATATATGAGATAAGGTAAATTAAGATTTTATATATGTAAGTAAATTCAATATCCTGTCTAACTTTCATATTAAAAATTCGAGGGAATACTAATAGTTTGAGGGGTACGATAAGCGATATGAAGTGTATACATTTAATCAGCCGTAGTTAATGACACACACACACACGGTAGTCCGCAGAGTTAACGTCCAGCTCGGTTAGTGACACTGGATGAAGCAATGGAGTTAAAGATAGGGGTGTTTTAAGAAAAAATAATTTAATATCAAAATTATTCTTTGATGAGAAAATCAAACTCAGATGTATTAAAGCATAAATTGGGCGATGGGATGTGGCTAAGAGTGTAAGACGTAGCTTGGAACAAACAATTGGTTGGGTAATAAATGAGGACCAAGATTAGAAAGTGATGGCGTCTTAATTTATTAATGCTTTAACCAAAGCTACCACACTATTAGGATCCGTTTGGCTCAACAAGAGAAAAGAGAAGGAAGGGATTTTAATGAAGGGAAAATGAGGGGAAGAGAGTGGAAGGATTTTAATATTATCTTATTTAGATTTATAAAAAAAGAGAGGAAGGGAGGGGAAAAATATTTTAATATGGACAATTTTACTCTTATTTTATTTAAAATATGAGCATAATGGTCACAACATAACAAAATATAGGCATAATAAACACAACATGGTAAAATATTGTCATTTTCCTCCAAATCCTCTTAATTTTGGAAGGAAGGCTGAGGAGGGGAGCGGAGGAAAAATTTTAAAAAATTTTCCATCCCCTCTTAAAATTTGTATGTTGCCAAATAAGAGAAAATAATTAAAATTCCTCCTCTTCTTCCCAAATCCCTCGTACCAAACACACCCTTGTTATTCTCCCCACCCTTGTTATTCTCCCCATAGTCCTTTACTGCCTCTCATGTTGTTCATCCCACGTCATTTGCCAAGCTGTGGGGTCTAAGGGCACCACCAGTATCTTATTTGGTCCCAATCACTCCTTCAAATTAACCCTCCGGACTATATAATATTGAAAAACACATCATCTAATTAAAGAAATACTTAAATCAATAATGTATCATGTAAAAATTATTTTTTGCATTTTAAATCAGCTTAAAAATTAGTACTAATTGTATCTACAATTGTTACTTTTGGAGGCAAGTATGCAGTAATTATACTTAAAAAAGTTAGTATTATAACAAATATTTAGAAAAAAAATCAAGTAAAATTTAAAACTTGTGTTTAAAATGGAAAAAGTAGTAGTGTCTCAAAATTAGATTAGTCTTTTTTTTTTTTTGGTTAGAAATATTGGATAACTTTTGTAGCAGCTTACACAGTATGCGCACACGCTGCTAATCACTTTTTTAGCTTATGCTTTGAATTACATGGAGGTAAAATTATAGATGTTGCGTTGAAAAGAGTTAAAGTTCAAGAATTAAATTAGAATCGAATTAGTTAATCTCTCTGATAAAAATATAATATTTTTATTACTACTTCTTCTAAATATTTAATTAAATCATGGAAAAAAAATAAATATAGAGATGATACTAACTTTCTGTAAACTGTCACCGAAATTAATTATTAATAAGGAATTAAGTAGATATTATATATAAATAGAAAAATTACATTCCATGGTAATTCTCTCTTTGTTAAAAACCGTTAACCTGCTCCGCTCAAATTACTAAAACAACCCTCCCTTGTAGTCCCCAGCGTGTCTACGTGCTTCCATCCCCAATATTTATTTAGTTTCTGAAAATAGGAATTCTGTCCTCGTCCTGAGTCTTTCACTCCATCTTTGGGACAGATGTGGAAAAAAAAAAAAAAATTCACACTACGGGGATTAAACTAAAAATTTAGAAGTCCTAGAACAAAAAGTTATATTTTCCTTTTCCCTTCCATTCATGATTTTCATCTCTCAGGCTCAGGTTTGTTTCTGCTTTTCCATATTTATGTAGTTTTTTTAATATTTTCCTCTGTCCTGGTCTTTGACTAGTTGTACTTTTACACTCTCGTTCTCTTGCTGCTGTCTCCTCTTCTCCTTAGCCCCTTCGCCAGTTCGCTGACGCCGGAGCCTGCATTGCTCGCCGGCATACTTTCCTGCAACCTCCATTCTTCTGTAGACCACCAGAACGTGTCCGACAAGCTGCTTCTTGCCTGTCGAAGAACCGGGTTTCTTTTCTGGTCCATCCCTGTTCATGTGTTGAAGAAGTTTCTGCTCTCACTCGATTTTGTCAATGGAGTTTCTGGACATGTGGTTTCCGTGAGGAGGAATAGATCTACGGAGCTTCGTGCATTCTTGAGAGTGAAGAAGAAGCTGGTTTTGCTTGAGAGAAAGAGTGAGGTTTGGGTGTGGATGGTAGTGGAGGGAAGAGGCTGGAATTGTTGCATATGACGACCGGAGCTCCATCCAGTGATCGGAGAGGGTGATGGCGTTTCTGTGAATCTTTCACATGGAATGGCAGATCTTGCTAGCTACGGGAATGCCCACTGTGACTTAGAGCAGGTCTCTCTCTCCCTCTCTCTCTCTCTCTCTCTCTCTCTCTCTCTCTCTCTCTCTCTGTGAGTCACAAACTTAATGTGAGGCGTTATAATTTTTGCTTTAGTTCTTGTAAATATTGCAGCTTGCTTGGAGTATTTGTTATTCGGTTTGTTTCAATACAATATAGTAATTGGGTTTCTTGTTGAAGGCACATTCCCTGGCCAAAAATATTATGATCAGCGTGTATTCCGTTGTTTGGATACCGAGGGAAGTTGGAATTGCTGCTAACTCTAGTCGAAAGACCGGAAGAGTAAGGCCAAAATGAAAATATGGGAGAGCACATATTGATTTATTTATTTATTTTAAATGGATGATCAGTAGACTTTCAAGCAGTTCTATTTATAATTAAAGTTCGCACCCTTTTGAATGAGAAGGGTTGATTGAATGATCTCAATCATCTCATGCTTTATCACTGCTATTGAACATGAGGAGTCTCAAAAAATATGATGGGACTGACTATTTGTGTTCCAGTAGGATGCTTCAGCATGTATTGTGAGTAACTTTGGTTCTGAATTGTTAATGGCTTACTCTTTGAAAGAATAGATGTCTTTGAATGCCACTTTCTAATGATTAAATTTCTCTGATTATCTTTTTCTACCCAAAAAAAAAAAAAACTGTATATTCATTGGAATGTCAATTGGATCGTTCTTTTGTGTGACTATTTTTAGCATCTTTGATAAACATACAACAATTGCATCTTTCAATATCTTGTAGACTATTTTGCTGTCATTACCTGTTCCTTCTGCTTTCTGCAGGCATTGATTCCTTGTACAAAGGGTGCCCAACTGCTTAAATAAATTCGGAAAGGGAAGCCCAAGTTTTATCCGTTCAGGCTTTCCAATGTAAGCTGGCTCATAACTGAAAGCTCATGTTGGGATCGTGTTATTGAATGCTCAAATGTTCTACTTAATTAAGTGCCTTCTTGGACAATAATCAAGATAGCTACTCTTTTGTGCTTTTTGATATTGATGAGTGATGTGGTATGAGGTGACTTTCTGTGTGTGTATTCTATTGTGGCCTCTCATTGGATTTTCTTTTATTTTTTTGGGCAGCGAATATGTTTATGAATGTCCTAATTATACCATGGATGATATTTAATGGATATCTTTTTGGGTGTTGTCACTTTGATGTAAGTAGTATTGCAAATCATGTCCCTATTTTACCGATGACCACTTGGTTCAATTTTTTTGACCAGCATCACTTGGTTCAATTAGCAAGGTTTCAAACTGGCTTAAACATAGATCTTGAGACTGAGTCTTAGAAATGCAGCAGTGGTTATATTGATAGAGTCTTGAATTCTTATTACATTGTAACTTTTCTGTGTTTCTTGCATTATCACGCTTGTTTAAGTTCTTTACTTTTGTACTTACTAAACTATCTGAAAACAACAGGATGAATTATCTTTAATCTGGATTTCAAGCAGTGGAGAAAGAAGATTGAATCTTTCTTCTGTCTTAAGAATTATTTCTGGACAAAGAACAGTGGGATATCTGGAATTTTATCTTATATTATTCAAGTGCCTCATCATGTGTTGTTATTCCTAGGTGATATTTATAACTGTTCCATAGATTCACTCGTCATTCTTTGTTTGCTTTTCTTCAATCTTCTGGCAGGCTGTTTGTCAATGGTGTCTGAGTCCTGAGAAGAACTATCTGTCCTTTTCCCTTATTTGTAACCATGGAAAGCGGTACCTTGATTTGGTTGGTGATGAATTCTGAAATTCTTTGTGGGATTACATTATTATCTAGTTTCCACTTCCTCCACTTTTTTTATCATTAATAGATTTTTTTCGGCTCTTTACAGACTTGCAAGGATCAAGTTGAGGCAGCAGTGTGGATTGCTGGCATTAAAGCTCTGAGATCTTCTGGCCAAGGTGGGCGGTCAAAAATTGATGGGTGGAGTGATGGGGGTCTCTATCTTGATGTAAATCCACCTTTGTGTAGTTCAATATCATTCTACTTGTGTCACGTCTCTTTTACCAAGAATTATAAGCTAGGGGAGAAGATAGATCTTTTTCTTGGAAATGATGGAGTATTCCACCATTTTCCCTGGGATTAAAGTCTTAGATGGACGAAGGGAGAGAACTTACTACTTTTGTGATGATGGGAAGAATGTACTGTTTCCTTTAAGATACCATCTTCATATTCTGAATTAACTGGTGTTCTCTGAAAGGACAAATGGGATGGTTTGTCTTAAGCCAAGTGCTGTTCACTTTCTTGTGCAATTTTCTGTCATGATTTATGAGCAATTGATTGTTCTGATTAGAATCTTTTATCTTTTCTACAGTGATATGAATTTTTGTGATTCTAGATTGACTAATTACTTAAAAGCTTACCAAATTACATGTATTTCTACTGGTGGCATTAGTCTGCCTATTGCTTCCATGTTGTAATAGATGGTAACCTATATATAATTCTTTCTGGCTGAATACTTTCAGGATAATAGAGACTGGACATCAAGTTGTCCATGTGAAAGTTCAGTTAGTACACTAGATATTAAATCTCCTGATGCTTCTGTGAATTCTAATACTAAGACTGCTTCAAAGCCCTTTGGAATGTTGAAGTCTGTCAATTCTGAAAGATTGAATTCACCATTAGACCCTTCAAATATGCAAGCAAGAGGATCTGGTTCAGATGCCCTTCGAGTTAGTGTTTCGAGTGCCCCCAGCACATCAAGTCATGGATCCACACCAGATGACTGTGATGCTCTGGGTGATGTATACATATGGGGGGAGGTTACTACCGAGAATGTTATGGGAGTTGGTGTAGATAAAACTTTCAATCAGTTCAGTCCAAGGGTAGATGTGCTTTTGCCCAGGCCACTGGAGGCTAGTGTAGTTTTAGACGTACATCATATAGCATGTGGTGTTAAACATGCTGCACTAGTCACAAGGCAAGGTGAAGTATTTACTTGGGGCGAAGAATCTGGAGGACGTCTAGGCCATGGTGTTGAGAAGAATGTGGTTCAACCTCGTCTAGTTGAAGCTTTAGCTTCTACAACTGTTGATTTAATTGCTTGTGGTGAGTTTCACACCTGTGCTGTTACAGTGGCAGGAGAACTATATACTTGGGGTGATGGAACTCATAATGCCGGACTTCTTGGTCATGGCACTGATGTAAGTCATTGGATACCAAAACAAATTTCAGGTCTGCTAGAGGGACTTCATGTTGCTTTTGTCACTTGTGGTCCATGGCACACAGCCTTGATAACTTCAACTGGGCAACTCTTCACATTTGGTGATGGAACATTTGGTGTCCTGGGTCATGGAGATAGGGAGAATGTTTCATATCCTAGAGAAGTACAATCATTGTCAGGGTTAAGAACAATAGCTGTTGCATGTGGAGTGTGGCATACTGCCGCTGTGGTTGAGGTTATTGTGACACAGTCCAGTGCAAGTGTATTATCTGGTAAATTGTTTACTTGGGGTGATGGAGACAAAAATCGCCTTGGACATGGAGACAAGGAGGCCCGACTTGAACCAACTTGCGTACCTTTGCTCATTGATTATAATTTTTATAAGCTTGCTTGTGGCCATAGTTTGACAGTTGGCCTCACAACATCAGGACGTGTTTTTACAATGGGGAGCACAGTTTATGGTCAGCTTGGCAACCCACAGTCTGATGGAAAGCTGCCCTGCTCAGTCGATGACAAGCTTTCAGAAGAATCTGTTGAAGAAATTGCATGTGGTGCATATCATGTTGCAGTTTTAACATCCAAAAATGAAGTTTATACGTGGGGGAAGGGTGCTAATGGGAGGTTGGGTCATGGGGATGTTGAAGATCGAAAAACCCCAACTTTGGTTGAAGCTTTGAAAGATAGACATGTTAAAAATATTGCATGTGGTTCAAACTACTCTGCTGCCATATGCCTTCATAAATGGGTATCGGGTGCTGAGCAGTCTCAGTGCTCTACTTGTAGACAGCCATTTGGTTTCACTAGAAAGAGGCACAACTGTTATAATTGTGGGCTTGTGCATTGCCACTCATGCAGTTCCAAGAAAGCGTTGAGAGCAGCTCTGGCTCCTAATCCTGGAAAGCCTTATCGTGTTTGTGATTCCTGTTTTGTAAAATTGAACAAGGTAGCAGAAGCTGGCATTAATAATAGAAGGAATGCCATGCCTCGTTTGTCTAGTGAAAACAAGGACAGGTTAGACAAGTCTGAGATCAGGTTGGCCAAGTCACCGGTTCCTTCTAATATGGATTTAATAAAGCAGCTAGATAGCAAGGCGGCTAGACAAGGGAAGAAGACTGATACATTTTCCCTGGCTCAAACCTCACAACCCCCTTTGCTGCAGCTGAAAGATGCTGCCTTGCCTACTGCTGCTGATCTGAGGCGTACAGCTCCAAGGCCAGTTCTGACAGCATCTGGAGTAAGCTCCAGGTCTGTGTCCCCTTTTTCCAGAAGACCAAGTCCGCCTCGTTCAGCTACACCTATTCCAACAACGTCAGGACTTTCTTTCTCAAAAAGTATAAATGATAGTCTGAAGAAAACCAACGAACTTTTAAATCATGAAGTGCTGAAGCTGCGCAATCAGGTAAATAACGCCTGCCCTGTGTGTGTGAATACTTCATCTGTTCCTGTTCTAAGAGTTCTTTCCCTCCTATTGATTTGATCCTGTTAAATGCTGAACTGAAGAAGCATTCTTTTCTCCAGTGACCAGAAAAGTTGATTTCCACTGTTCAAGATTATATTCCATCTCTGCTTCTATATCTAACTTAAATCTGGTTAGGTTGAGAGCCTGAGAAAAAGGTGTAATTTGCAAGAATTAGAGCTTCAAAGGGAAGAAAGGAGAACTCAAGATGCTATGGTACTGGCTGCTGAGGAATCTGCTAAATCTAAAGCTGCAAAAGAAGTTATAAAGTCACTTACAGCACAGGTTAGGTTCTGCTTAATATATTTATGCTGGAATTGAGCCAGCCGTCTTTCTTGAAAAGGGCTGAATTTTTTTGTGCGGTGCTTTACTTTCGTAGCTTAATGCATGCCTTATTATGCATCTGTCGTGGTTTCTTTTCATAAAATGAACATGCAGATTAAACTTCTATGAAATTGGCTCCACGATATACGAATTGCTGGTCACAAGATTTTGGAAATTTTTGTTTTGAGCTATGTCACAAAGTTTTCTTCGTATATTATTTTCATTTTCCTTTTTCCTCATTTAGTACATAATAAACTAAAATGCACTAAATTCTTTTGAATTTTGAATCATATACAAGTGATCCTTTGACCTTTTCAAACTTGACAATTTATCCTTGTACTTTTAAAAGTTCTGCAAGTAATTGCTGTTGTTAGTAAATTTATCAATTGTGAATTTACTAATAGAAGGAGAACGAGTCAAATTAAATGAATCCACCTAAACTTTTTGTGTGGTTGACTCTCTTTAACTTTGAATTACATGCGCAAGTACCCTAAATTTTGGCTGAAATGCTGATAAACTCCTAATGTTCATGCTTATATTACTGAAATAAGGGATTGACAAGTTGTTATTTGCCTAGATTTCAAATTTGGAAGGATCAATTGTCAAGTATTAAAACTCAAGATTATTCACAAATAATTCGAAGTCCAGAAAAATTATACACATTTTAGTCCAAATTATACTGCCATATGTTTATATTATTGTTTTTATTTTATGATGGGAGAGGAATTTTAACCCACAAAGATATTTTTCATACCTGCCCCTTTACTGTAATGAAATTATTGGTGTTATTTCTCTTTCAAATATTTTCAGCTTAAAGATCTTGCTGGGAGGCTACCTCCAGGAGCTTATGACACTGACAGCATCCGGCCAGCTTACCCGCCAAATGGTTTGGAGCCAAACGGCATCCACTATCCTGACCCAAGTGGGGAGGGACATACCAGAGCAGAGTCCATCAGTGGATCTAGCCTGGCCTCCTTTGCTCTTGAATCCTCTATATTCAACAAAACTGAGCTCACAGGAACTTATGCAACCAATCCTTACCAGCAAAACCGGGTGCTTGTGCCTTCCAATGGGACAAATGAATACCCAAATGTTATACTTGCCAATGGTGGTGTGTTTCAGGCAACTAGCAGTAGCATGTTAGATGCTGCTGATGGTAGAAATTCTGTGCCTCTCCAAGATGGTGAGAGTGGTTCAAGATCAAGGAATGCCGTACTGGCTGCTGATAGTAATCAAATTGAGGCAGAATGGATTGAACAGTATGAACCTGGGGTGTATATAACACTCATGGCTTTAAGCGATGGAACAAGAGATCTAAAACGTGTGCGCTTCAGGTACTATATCTGATATCGTCCACACCTCTCTGTTGTGTTGCTGCCAACTATGGAAAACCACTGATACTTGACCTGTGATAAAATTCATTTGGGCCATAGAGATCAGAATTAATAGGAGTATTAGACATGTAATAATAAACTGCATGCAACACTTTTTACATATATACATGCGTACATATCTATTATGTTTTGTTTGGGCTTCCCGAACCTTCCTGAACCTCATAGTTGATCAACACTGCCTTAAAACTGAAAGCTTTGAAAGTTTCCCTATACAGTCACTTTATTATATATCTAACCTGTTGTGGTAATTAATGTGCAGCCGACGGAGATTTGGAGAGCACCAAGCAGAGACTTGGTGGTCTGAGAATCGTGAGAAGGTATATGAAAGGTACAATGTCTGTAGTAGCACTGAGAATTCATCAAGCCAAGCAGCTCGTGGGGCAGAAGGCGCGGTTTCACCTGTTTCATAATTCTAGGAAAAGTTGTAGACACAGGGCTGTTCTCCATCAACACATTTTGTTAAAATGAGCATAATTGTAGTCAAGCATGAATCGGTACGAGGGAAGCATGCATCCCTTTTCAGGTTTTTTAGTCTATCCTTTTCCCCTTTCTTAGCCTTTTTGCCACTGATCCTTTGCTCTTAATTTAGTTATCTTCCATTTCATTTTGGGTATATTCCCTTTATATATCTGTTGTAATGTAATGTATATATGAAAAAATATATATATATCAATAGAGATCGTCTTTGTCAAGCAATCTTCCATCCCCATGTAAAATCAGAGACCTTCTTTACAGTTGCCTTTTTTTTCTTTTTGGGGGGAAAAAAAATCTTTAACACCTTTTCCCCCACCAACTGTATACCGATGCACTAAATTGTTCCTTGTTTAAAATCCTCTGCAAACTCCTCTGTGATATATGATCTTGGGATACTCATTGATTCTTTTCTCATTTTATTCTATTTGCCTGTTGGCAATATGATATACACTAACAAGCATCTCATGTGAAAAGTGTAGCCAATAAACTGGTAGCTTGCGTGGGACCAGCTTTGTGCTTAATTTGAGGGTCTCAGTCTCCATTCATGTCCTTTTTCAGCTTTCTTTACCCTCTGCTTCTCAGATTTTGAGGTTCCCTTTATATAAAAGAACTTAAGAAAGTCTGGGTGCAACCCCAAAAAAAAAAAGCGTGGGGCCATCTATGAAAAAGAAAGGGATTGAGAAATGGTCAAGATTGGTGTAAAAAACTCCCAAATACATTAATGAGTTCCTCAAAGAGAAAACATCAAGCAACATAACAAAATGTCTTCGGAAGTTCAATTTATTTAATATAAACTCAATCTCTCTCTCATCATGTCTTCGTTGAAGATAGAAATATGGAAAACTAATCCAATAGACAAAAAAAAGTCCTCCTTAAGTTCTTATTGTCATACAAGTTTTTGACTTGCATTATTGGACGGCAAAAGGAGAGAACGTGAGGATGAAAAATGGGTAGCAAATTATAACTACGTCAAGTTATGTGTGGTGATACGCTAATGTCTTCATTTAGAAATATATTATACGGTAAGTTCAACAAAGAGAATAATTACCCAAGAGTATGATTATATATAAAGTTTGTCTTATTTCTAACTAGTTCATATATTTACTTACTATAGATGCAGAGAACTTAAACATCTCCATGTAATTATTTCAGGCTTATACGCTCCAAAAATATATATATATTTCAGGCTTAATTTATATAGTTGGACATGTTTTATCACTTATCACTTCATGTAAATTATACATCGAAAAATCATTACTAATAAAAATAATATGACCTGTAAGATACAAATCTCTTACCTTTTATGGATCACTCGACACCATTATGCAACTTTGAGATATGTGTGTGTCTGTGTGTCTATATATAATGTTTGACAAAGAACAACAAAATTCTTATATTGCCATTCATATGGTCGCCAAATTGAAAGAGTTAAATTAAATGAGCCTCAAATTTCAAAGGAAGTTTCTAATGCCTGTGGAAACTAGGCGAGGACCTTGTTTGTTTAACCAAACCCACTTGAATTTCCCTCCTCTTAATTAAACCCAAAACTTCAACTTTACCCACCTTTGACTTGAGGAATTGCCCTTGAAAATGACCTTTCCAAATGGGTCTCACATGGCTTCAAATTAAACTTAATTTACTCGAATTCAATGCACGACACAAGAAACAGTTTAGCTACCCCAAACAAGATGTCATTTTGACATGATAATTAGCTTTGATAATCATTCTGCGATATTTGTATCCTCAAAACAACTGGCCAATTACTCGTCGCGTAAATAATTTTAGAACTTAAAATAATTTATTACCTAATATGTTCTCAGTTATTGAAAGTACTGTGTGAAGGTAAGAAGCTGGTTCAACAATATTTTACTCATCTTTTTATACTGAAAAATCAACCCTTTTGGATGCTGCTTGATTAATTCCATTCAAACCAATATAAAAGAACAAAGAACCGCACTTAATAATTTTGAGCCAAAGACAGGGAAAAGGACAAATTGGAACTTAGGGAAGAAGGTGAAGCAATATAGCTGTACGCATCGTTTTGATGCATAATAAATCAAATCAAATCAAAATGCAACTTTTAGACGATTCACACGTCACTCCCCAAAATTTCATGACAAAGTATGGTCATTCATAGCAACAGTTAAAGCTTTAGTACGCATTCAAGTTCAAAAGTACTTGAAATACAATCTCCAATTCCAGTAAGTAACGATAATAAATATAAATTTCCGGCCAAAACAGCGAATAACGATAACAAATATAAATTTCCGGCCAAAACAGCGATGTATAACTCGCATTCATGGATCAGGTTAAATTGACTCAAAATTGAAGCAAGGTTTGCTGATCGATCAGTTATGTCAATGTTAGTATACTGTTTGTATCTACCAACCGAAAACTTACTTGCAAGAATTAACAAGAATATACATTGCTGGACATCTTGCAGGTTCTATGTCACCTTAATGATAATCATGATCTCTTTGCTTTCAAGTACATGAGCTTTAATCTCTGAGTAAAGCTAAAAATTACACATTGATTTTGAAATTTTTGAACCCTGAATATGGCTTCTATTACAAGTATACGAAGGGAGCTAGCTATAGCTAAACCAGATATATCATTCTCCATGGAGAAAACAATCTGCATAATCATATCCCTTAGGACTTCAACAGCTTCTTCTTCTAAGACTGCCTAACTAGCAAGGACCTTAAAACTGTCCCGAAAAGGAAAAAAACCAAAGAGATAAAACTCAAAAAGAAGGGGGGAAATAAATAAAGGAACATATACATTACCCATCTGCAACTATCTGCTTAATAAGCTAAGATATCTCTTTTTGTTCATGGAGCTTTGAAGGCTATGGAGTCCTCTGTGAGGTTTGTAATCCAATGCTGTTGTGCTTCCTTGAAGGTCCTGAAGGAGGGATTGGCACTCCTTTAGGCAAGAAGCCAAAGAAGTTATGAGCCTCGTGAGACTTTGGCTGCACTTTGAAAACTTGAGTGTGTCTTGACTCACAACTCTGCCCAGCCAAACATAGCAGAAAAAATGAAAGCATTAGGAAGACAAAGAGATGCTTTCTTCTTCCCATTGATTTTACCGAACTAAGAAAGTTTCTTTTATTTATGGAAAGAGAGAAGAATCCCAGAAGAATGAAATGGAGAGAGAGGGAAAGAGGAGAGACAGAGAGGTTTTGTTAAAGGAGAAAAGTTGATGGAGAGAGACCGGTATGTAGGTTATGATTTATATATGAATATGGTGCAAACTAGAAGGAGATTTAATTTCTGATATGCTTAATAAATGAAACAAGGAATTTGTAGTGTTGGTAGAATCTCTAAGAGTGGCTTGTGAATGAAGGATCCATGAAAGAATGAACACAGAACAGCATTGATGAATGGAACGTGGGAAGGAGAGGAGAATTTTAAGCCATCAGACCGGGTCCATTGGACATAAATATATTTACGTATGCATTTATTGTTTGATTGATTATATGAATTTTTTTTTTTTTAGTTTTTAATCCAGTCTCTGTGTGTGTGTATAAAAAATTATCAAATGGACTGTCTGTCTAATGACGAGTCATATCATCAATTAAATATAAAGAATGAGATACAGAGAGTTACACTTTCTTAGTTAAATTCTTTTAGCATATTTATGTGCGAGTTTGACTGGCTAATTTTATTTATCTTAGAAGTGTAAGAATTATTTAAAAAGTAAATGCAATATGTACTTATAAGAATTATTTAAAAAGTAAATGCAATATGTATTTATCTTGTATAATATTTTGAAATCGTATTCACTTAAAAGTTAACATAAGATAGACTTAGCTGATAATATAATTTATACTCTAAATTAAGGATAGCTAACTTTACTTAATAATATAAGAGCCTCTGAAATAATTTAGTTTTTGTCAAGGAAGAAAATTGTCTACCTAACATCATGACAATGATTTATTTTTAATTAATATGCATATGACATCGAAGATTGCTAAGTTCATGCTAAACTCTAACACGAGATTATAATTTTATGTATAAAAGAAACACTTGCTTATATAATGCCTAAATTGAAGAAAAATGAGAAAAAATGAGTCAAGTTTTACCAACATCAATTTATCATTATAAGATCGATGATAAAATTGCCTAATTTATTATAGATTATAAAAATTATTATTTGTTACATTTGGTATAGTACTAGACATACAAAGATGTATGATTAAGGAAAGAGAAGATAGAACAGCAGAACCTTATAGTCATACAACCTGCCAATAAAAAAGACTAATCACCCTAAATTATATAGAGGACCCGAAGTAAATCTCTCATATAGAAGTCTATTGTGGCTTTTCAAAATTGGCTGATATGTGAAGAAGAATGAAAAGGAAAAAAGACAACGATGACAAAAGTATAAACATGTACTCCTCCTAATTTACGAACCATTTAATTAATTTGAACATATTATAGGAACTAAATTAATTAATTAATTCTAACAAATGTAATATGATTGACTTACAAGTTAGATCAATTAATTTGGGAGAAAATAATATATATCAGAAATCTAATGGATTAATTAAGGTTGTTTTACATTTGAGATCAAAATCAATTCTTTAATTAGTTTTTATAATTAGGATGGGAACAGTATGTTAAATGGATATTTGAAGCAGTGTGTAAAGGTACAAATGTAGGGAAAATGAAAGATAGATCATGTGGGTGAAAGATATGGGTGTTGGGAGAAGAAGGGAGAGAGTATTAAATGAGACAACGTGAAGCAATATTTATTTTGTCCATTTCATTATTCGCTAAAGACTACATTATCCCTTTTCACAGGGACCACCCTTTAACATCTGAACGGGTCTTCAGGAGATTTGTTCTCTCTTCCTGCCGAAAGAAGGGTATGGCCAATTTCAATTTAAAATATTAAATTTTATAATTAATTATTTTGAAGAATTTTTTTTAAGACCAACAACCTTAACATAAGTTCAATCTTTTTAAAACTGTAGTTGTTGTCGTCTACTTTAAGTTTCAAAGCTATATATGATATTTTTAGCTTTGAAATATAAAAGTATCCCCTCTGGAAAGATAAAATTGCACACACTTTAGTTTATTTTTAAAACTTTCAATTAAAGTACCTTCCTTAGTATTAGTAAATAATTCTACAAAAAAAAAAGTACTGTAATTAGAGAGCATTTTGATGGAAAAAAGAATAAAATATTGAGCCGTATTGCTGATGAACATTCTCTTATACAGAGTAATTAATCAATCAATGCTTATGGCTTACGTAGAAATCTATATTGTTTGCAAATTCTTATCCATGTGGTACATACAAATTCACCAGATATGTATCCACACTTGTCATATACATATATATAAATATATATATTACAGATAAATAAAAAATGGAATAGTATTGTGTGTGTGTGTGTGTGTGTGTGTGTCGGGAGCAGATGAAAGTGGGGAGCGTTGTGTGGTTAGGTGAGGATGTGGGGCAATAGAGAAATGAATGGCCGACTTAATTAATTAAGAACTCCAAAGTCTCAAACTGATAGATATATATATGTGTGTGTGTGTGTGCTAAGTCTCACTGGGTAACATGGAAATGTCGTCCCTCCATTGATTTAGATTATCCTCACAGTTAATTTCATATGCCTTGTCAATCGGCTAATGTCACACAATTGCCTCTCTCTTCTCACTTCTAATAACATGTGCCTTTTCCCAAAATTTGTTTACTATTATTATTCTCAATTCAAGCCAATAAATTAGCCAACTTCTTGGATTCAGTTTTTTGTCAGTGTCCATCTACAAGCGTCAAGTCATACCCCTATATTTATGCATAAATATAGAGAATAATTTGTCAAGTTAATACTAAAATAAGAATTTTAACTTGATAAATTATTGAACCAATTCCAAGAATTTCCAACAACTGTTGTGTAGTCTGTATATTTTGTTAGAGTATAATTTGCAAGTACTGTTGCTGCTTACAAGAGTGGCTTTCACAGCTTATAAACATGCAATTTTGAATTTGAGTTTATATGAATATAGAAAACGCTTTCGAAAGAAATACTTTTGCTTGGGTTAGATTATACTTAAATCTAACTCAATCAAATAACCATATAAAAAATAGCATGATTTGCACCAACAAGTATTAGTCCAAGTGAAAGGGACTTGAGCACCTTAAACATCATGTCCTGGATTTGATCTTTGAGGCGGTATGTATGGAAAAAACACCCTTGGGAAGAGTCCCCGTTATAGCACCTAGCAGTACCCCGAGAGATTAACCTCTTACCTTTCGGATGGAAGGATATTCTGGGCAATAAACAAAAAGCATGATTTGCAAGTAGATTTTGTATTTTTAATATCTACTGTCACACTTAACTATATTTTTTCAGAAAGTTGTTATTATCTTTCTAGGGATAAGAATATAAGAGAAACAAAGTGAACACAAAGCCGCACACACGTAGATGGGTATTTGGGCACCCCTCAAAAAATCACTTGCATTTATATAAAAAAAAATGCTTCTAGTACAAAATTAGTTAAAATGAGATAAATGAAACAGCATGGTAGTTTCATTGTGGATAACTAACTGTCATGTGAGGAGGAAGCGTGACTTTGCTAAGGATATATGTGCAGAGGCAGAAATGAAAGGATGGGGGTGGTGGGACAGAGAAGGCCACTGAATATGGTTTGAATGAGGGCCCTCTTGCAGTTAAGAAGAGAGAGGGCAGAGAGACAGAGATTGGAGACAGATTGAAGAAGAGAGAGAAGGGGGGGTTAGATTTTGTTGTATTTAATGCTTTCTAGGTTTTGTTGGTGCAATCAATAGCCTCTTCCTCTTTAGGGCATGCACCACTCTCTCCACATATTTGAGAACCCAGGCTTCCCATGTCTCCCTCTACTTTCCCCCTATCCTTATCTTGTCAGATTAATTGTTCCTTTTTTAAACATTACTTGCCAATGTAACTATGTTTAGCCTCATTAGCAAACACAAAGGCAGATATGTGATTAATGTGTAGGTACTTCAAGATGATACTACTCTAATTCTATTTATAAGATATTAAGAGAAATTTTTTGTATGGATGTACAATTTTATCCCTCATTTATTAGTGTGTTAACTTTGTTTACATTAGGTATAATATATATTAAATAAAGATAAAATTAAAAAAAATTATTGAATTTTAAATGAGAGTTAATAAAATTCAAAGTTTTTCTTTAGTCTATATGAAATATGCTGAAACTGACTTTATGAGATATCAATACATAGGTATGAACAAATTAATTTTTCTTTCCGAGGCCCCGGCAATTCAATACATAACGATGAGACCACTTCAATAAGTTAAATTACTTTCATGCTCCAATGGATTCAACCTCTTCCAATATCAAAGTCCCTTGGGTTCCAAAAAAGCAAAAAGGAATTGGGCATCCGCTCACCCGCTATTATTGTTCAAATGTTCCTAGATTCTGGAGAATACATAATGGGCCGTGACAAGGGGCCTGAGCCCAATATATAATTAGGTGGGGCCCAACTATTTCTTGCGTTTTGGATCAGTGATTATCTGACTTTTGGTTGTGGCTCAAGCATAGTTCTTACTCAATGGTCGGGGCTCGTGCCAGGCAGCATTGCCCATTTTTTGTCGTGCGCTGCATGTGAAATGCTATTCATTTGCAAGATTGATCATTTTTAATATATTAGAAGGAAAACTGCACCTTAAAATACTTTAAAGTATTGAATGTATCTCAAAAAATATCCTAAAATGTTGAATAATGAGTTTTCATGGAACTTTTTTTGCCTTTTAAATTTAGAACATAGAATAAACTTGACGATTGAGCCGATATAGTCGGTGGAAAAAAAAGAAAAACTCCATATTCACAATGTGAAATGATTCGAACTGTTGATTGTAGTAGATTTTATCCACAGAGTATATTCAAAGAAGATATATACTAAAAGAAATAAAAGCCTTCGTCTCTGAATTTAATTAAAAGGTTATAATTTCTTTATATTCTTTTTATCTCTTGCCAAGTGATTTGAAACCAGCTTATAATAAGGATGAGCACAATGATACTCATTACTGTGTTGTCGGCGTTGATATATTTGTTATTCATTATCTAGATACAATTTCAATGTTTATCTAAAATTTTTAATTAATACTTTTTAAATAAAAAATTATTTTCTAAAAGTTTAAGTTGTCTGTGTTTTAGATTTTGTATATATTAAACATAATTTCTTCATTAAAAAAAAAATTGAATCATCGGGGAACCACTAAACGGTTCCAAGTGATTCAGAGACACATTGAACACGTTTTGTCTTCTTTTGGTAGTAATTTTTTACTCCTAGCATTGATTCCATTTAGTAACGAAAGGCACTGAAAGAGACGACATGATGAAATTAATCAAACACATTAATCCTATCACTCTGCTGGCCTTGCGTTATGTGTTGGCTGTCTTGTAAATTTATAATTTTTTCAAACTATTCATGTTAATTGCATGTCAAAGGATTCTTATTAAAGATATATAATTCCAAGGCATGTAATTATAAAAAGATATTTTAAAAAAACGAATACACATTTTTAATAGACAACTAATTTAACTAATTTCATGTTAAGTTTTACAAATTAGCTTAGCTCCTATATTCAAGATAAGAGGGAGTGATATGAAAAAGTGTGGAAAATCGTCCGTTACTACTGTAATATTGTTTATAATCAATATTTGTTGACATCTCTTCAGATTCATTTGCAATTTTGGAAATCTTTAATCTTCCTCAGACCTTGGTCTTGTTTATCTAATGTCATATCCTTAGCAAGATGGAATCAAACACGGATTTTGGCCCGATCCAATAACAATGAAATATTCTTAGAATTCTCTATTGATACGACATGCTGCTTTTTCCATTCATTCCTTTTTGGATCAGAAGTTATAACTTAGTAAAATCAATATTAATTTAAAAAATAGTCTGAATTCGTGAGATATATATGTGTGCGTCTGCGTGAATATATATTTCCACGCTGCTACTTATCAGGACTTGTGAAAATTTTAAATTAATTACTTATGCATTTTTTAAAAAGAATTTGTGTGAAAATATGCGTAGGACGTAACTCAAAAATTTTAAATTTGACTTATAAATATTAGAGAAAGACTTATAAAATTTTTGCCCATTTCATGATATCTATTGGCAATCAACTATCCCTTGGCTCTCCAAAATTTTTTATACCATCAAAGGATTGAGCCCCCAGTATTATTCTTCTAATTAAATCTTAGCCCCCATTATATTTTGTCGTTTTTGTCAATTTCCCACAAGAAAATGGTTAATCTCCTTCGCTTGTCCTTTCCCTTTCTTGCCCTTGGCAGCCTGCTATGTTTTTGTCATGTTCATTAACTCCACTCGTCGTCATTCTCATAAGGTCCCTTCAATTATTGTTGCTTCCTGAGCTCACATGAGAGTTAAGACTGTAAATTAAATTTTTGAATTCTTGCTCTGCAGAGAGGGCAGGCGATGGTGTAGTTTTTAACGAGTTATCATGTAATTAAATTTCTTTCTTGAGACTTAAATATCATTCTTTCTAAATTAATTTCCAAAGGTTTGCAAACAATGCGTTAAATGTTACTACTTCGGGCCCTAATTATAAAAACTAGTTGACTAATTTGAAGAAATTAAGAAAATAAGTTAAGTTAGTTATTTGTAATAAATAGGTACTGTATTTCCTAACATATCCTTGCTAATCAAATTTATTAGCTAAAACTACTATTATTAGAAAGACTATTTTAGAAAAGAATGCATAAATATGAGAAATAAAATAGATTGGGGTCTTATAATTATAATCAAAATAAAGACTGGAGGTAGTATTATCAACAAACCAACACGTTTTTATGGAGGATATTATAATTTCAGTGATTCATATCGAAGCAGCAAACTCCGTAAAAGAGGAGGGAACCAAGTAGCTAGATAACAGGGAAATCATAACCAAGGGTTGATATTTTGAGGACAGAACATGCCTTATCCTACTTGGTTATCTCTATAAATAAATGGCCCAACTTGTCTCAATTCCTCACCACATCCAAAACCAAACCATAAAGTCATCCATAGCCCTAATAGCCGAACAATGCAGATCACTAATGCACTTGCTGCATTCTTTTTCTTCTTCTTCTTCTTCTTCTTCGGGTTCACCGGAGCTGAGTTCATATATGACACAGACGGTGACATTCTAAAGAATGGAGGCCATTACCGCATACAGCCACTGCCTGGTGCTATTGAAGCAATTGTGGGAGCTTCCATTAGCTCAAATGAAAATAGTTCCTCCTGCTCAATCGCCGTCGTTGTAGCTCTCCAGGATATAAGCTGGCCAACAAAAATTTCGACGCCATTTCCTCTCAATTACATCACAAACGACTATCCTTTAAACATATCCTTCACTAATTTGCCTTCAAACGCATCATGCACGAACACGCCTGATTGGGTCGTCGCAACGCAGCCTGCCTTCAACGACACAGATCCTATCATGGTTGGCAAATTCGAAGAGTTCAGCCTTCCTCGTAGTGGTTATTTCTATATCAAGCCATATGAGTCTACTAAGTATTATGTTTTGGCCTTCTGTTATTCAAAAGATTCGTGTGGATATGTTACTTATAGGACCGATAGCGATGGTAAGAACCGTATGGTTGTCTCAATGGATAGAAGCGAAACCCCATTCGCATATATGTTTTTCAAAGCAATTCGTGACAATAATGTCGCCTCTGGCATATCAATGGCGGTGGGAGAATCCACATCCGCAATATAGCTATATTAGCTATCTCAGGTGTGATGAGAGGGAAATTAAATTCCTTCAACTTTGTTGTACTGTGAAAATAATACTTTGAGTGGGTTCGACTCAAGTTGTGATATGCTTAATAAATGAAACAAGGAATGTGTAGTGTGGGTAGAATCTCCTAAATCCCATTTGATACGAAACATTGAAAATGAAGGATAGAGACTATGATTGCAATTGGCAAAAATAAGTAAAAAAGTCTTTAGCATGGGTAATTGTTTGTTATATAGGATTAGGCAAATCTGTAAAAATAGGATTGGGAATATCATTTTTCTCCATGATATTCATTAATCCCATATATATATGGGTTTGTTTAATTCTATGTAACAAGCAATATCTCTCGTGCTAAATACTATTTTCTCAATCTTAATCTCAATCTCAATCTCTATCCCTTATTTTCAATATTTCATACCAAACAGTATCTAAGAGTGGCTTGTGGATGGAGGATCCATGAAAGGATGAACATAGAGCAGCATTAATGAATGGAACGTGGGAAGGAGAGGAGAATTTTAGGCTATCAGACTGGGTCCATTGGAAATAAATATATTTACGTATGCATTCATTATTTGATTGATTATGTGACGTTTTTAATTCAGTCTTTGTATGAGTATATAAAAAATTGTCAAAATGGACGTAGTCTGTCAAATGACGCGAGTCATATAATCAATTGAATATAAAAAATGAGACAGAGAGTTTCACTTTCTTAGTTAAATTCTTTTAGCATATTTATGCGTGCTTGACTAGCTAGTTTTATTTATCTTAAAATAAATTAAGTGTAAGAATTATTTTAAGAAGTAAATGCAATATGTACTTATCTTATATGTTATTTTGAAATCGTATTTACTTAAAAGTTAACAGAGACTTAGCTGATAATGTAATTTATACTCTAAAGATAGCTTACTTTACTCAATAGTATAAGAGCCTCTGAAATAATTAGTTTTTGTCAAAGAAGAAAATTGTCTACCTAACATTACGACAGCGATTTGTCTTTAATTAATATGCACACGACATAAGTTCATGCTAAACTCTAACAAGAGATTATTATAATTTTATTTTTAAAATAAACACATATTTATATAATGCATAAATCAAAGTAAAACGAGAAAAAATGAGTCAAGTTTTAGCAACGCCTATCAATCCAGAGCAGATTCTTGTGCTTTTTGGCGAAAGATTGACTATTTACTGGTCTTTGTTGATTTATGCTCTTTTCTTTTTCTTTTTTATTTTAGTGGAATTCAATGCATAAAAATGAGGCCATCATGCGTCAATTGGCTTCATGCTTCAATGGGTTCAAGCTCTTCCAATATCAAACTCACTTGGGTTCAAAAAATGAAATTGGGTACACGTTCACCCTTTATCGGCCATGACAATGGGCCGGAGCCCAATATACAATTGGGTGAAGTCCAAGTATTTCCTCCCATTGTCCTTTTGTAAAGGAATTAATATGCAACAAAAAAAATATGTACCAAAAAAATAACGCAACAAAAATATTATTCCTTCCTATACTAAATTTAAGAGTCATTAAATTTAGTAAATCATGTTGAAGGCAAACAAAAAAAAAATCATGTAACACTAATATTTTGATAAATATTGATTTAATGAGATCAGCTTGAAATAAAACTATATAAATTCAAATTTATTTTATATATAGTCCATATAATTATTTTGGTAAAAAAAATCTAATTATATTTAATTACATGATTTTTAGATTTATATTCAGCAGAAGGACATTAGGATAGTACTGTATAAAAAGAGGATATTAGGATAGTGCCAGTTAATTCAGAATTTGGCCAAAAGAAAAAAAAATAAAAAGGGTGATTACGAAACTAAGGAACGAAACGAGGAAGCGCGAGGGGGGTGAGGGTGACTAACCCAGAAAAGGAAGAAAGTTTAGGGTTTTGGCAATCTTTCAAATCGAAGTCCAATTCAGTCTTCTTTCCCCAATTTGGGATTCCTGATTTCGCTAATCTTTCACGATGACGGACGGCTACTGGAATCGGCAGCAGGCGATGCAGCAGGCGATGCAGCCGGCGATGCTCCCGTCCTCTGCCGTGCTTAAACGACCTCGTACTGAATATGGTTCGCGCTCTTTCCCCACTTGCTTTACTGATTCTACCCTTAAATCTTTGCTTATATTTGGTATGCTTTTCTCATGTATTAATGCTCGCTTTGGGTTGTTGATGTGGGTTCCCGGATTTGTCAGATGCTAATTGCTTTTAATTTACATTTGGAAGGTACCCCGCCTTGGGTTCTGTTTAAATAGTAGGTTATGTGTCAATAAAATAAGGTTTGCATAAGGTTTTTGTGTTCACTGAGGATTACTATAGGGTTGATCGGGGATGCTTAAGGCCAAAGTTGGCAATTTTGGTAAGAATTTATGGTTATGTGCAATCTCTATCGTTGCTGATACGGTGATGTGTTGTTTCGCTTGTGAAAAAAAGAAGAAGAAGCTTTTTAAACTATTTTCTCAAATAGCTTTGTTTTAACTGAGACCACGAATCACTTGGTCTCTCAAAACTGGGGTTTTATATTAGAGTATCGTAGTTAGGTGTGTACTGTGAGTTTAATTTAAATATGCAGCAACAGTTGTGAAATTATAAACTTGGCTGGTCTAACGCACAAAGAAAGTAGGTGCTTTTGTTGGCATGTGAGATCTTCTCGTTGAGACTTACAGTGGGCTTTATAGGCCTGTGATATATTTTTTAGAGATTATTATGGTTAGAGGACCGAGTTGATTTTGCTATTTTACCTATGGGTTTTACTGGTTGATTATAAGGTGACAGAATATTGGATCTTTTCCTGATTGTTACTCTATAGAAAATATTTTGTCTTGTTGAAATGCCTATTTAAGCAGAACTCCCAATGGCTGCAGATTCTCTACTAAGTTTAATATTGTCTTGTCTGAAAGAGGTTACTATTAGTTAGAAGTGTTAGTTATTCTTTATCATTATCTTTTTGGAGTTTATATTGTAGTTAATCTATATGTTGATGTTATTATAGATAAAGGGGAGAAGGGCTGCGACAATGAGTGTGAGACTTTTGCCTGTGCGCAAGCCTCTCCATTCGCCATATTTCTATTCTTATCTAAGTTTTACATGTCTTTCAACGGTTGGCTTGAAATTAGAAGAAAGTATGAAGAATGGGGGGTTTGAGTTTGTTTAGGTATTATCAGATATGGTTGGACAAACTAGGAATATGGGTTTTGGCCTGTGTGGTGTGCCTCAGGGAATAGTTTTGATGCCTTTTTAGATCAGTGATTATCGTGTGCCGTGCTCCCTTGGTTTTTCTGACTGTTGGTTGTGGTTTAAGCGTAGTTCTTACTCAATGGTCTGTGGTAGTGCCAGACAGCAATGCTCCCTTTTTTTTTTGGTGTGCTGCATGTGAAATGCTTTATTCATTTGTGCCTTTGACCCACGTGATGCGCCCTGACTTGTTCTTTTGATGATTGGACCTATAAGAGGTTGGGTTTGTCTCAATTTTTTTGTGTTGTAGAATGGAATGGGACTCATGGGAAAGAAGGGCAAATTAGGCGACCCTGCTTTGAACTACGTGTGGGGTCTTAAGATCTTGTTTGGTTAGGGTGTCTGTGTCAATGCTGTGTTGTTGTCCTTTGTCCTGGAGTCTACCTGAATTATGAGAGCGCACAAAGTTCAGAGTTGTTTTAAATAGGGAGAATTACAATGAGGTCTCAAGTAAGAAAAATAATTGAAAAACAAGTCCTAGAGGTTGTCATTCTCACTATAGAACTTGTCATTATAGGCTGTTGAGGTTGTTGTTGGGACCTTTTGGTAATTATTTCTCTTCTGTGGAACTTGATTGTAATTCCCCCTTTTACATATCTCTCTAAACTTCTGAAGAATTGCGGGTATATGCATAAAATACCTGCTTTGTCAATGAACCATTGATCTTGATTTGTGATTTCTCTTCAAGCTCAGTGCCCCTTTTCTTTTGTTCAATTCTAGTCTTATTTTACTAATTTATGTGTTGACTGAAGTTTTTTATTGGGAATTGAATTCTCGAAGGACTTGATCCCCATGACTGAGAATTTAGGGCCAGGTCTTTGGTGCGTTAAAAAAATTATCTGGCTATATATTTTGTTTTGGGCTTGGGGTAAGCCTCTAGGTAGCATTTTTACTGATTTTATACATTCCTATTACAAGAGAAAATGTGTTCAATTTTACAGGGCATTACTGCTTCCACATTTTACGAAAGTTTGCAATAGCATTTGGTACAGTTTGAACTTCAATTTTCTGAAGTTTTAATTCCACATACTTAAAGGACGCAAAGTGTATTTTCCCCATAAAATGATCTCCATTTTTTAACTAGTTTGATTTCCATTTTTACCGCTGCTTTAGGTGGATTTGTGTTTATCATTTTTTTTCTCAACTTCTCTCATTTTTATTGTCGCAGGTTTTCAGTTCTCTTGCATATTTAATTGTTTATTTAGATTTCAGTCTATTTTCTGGTGGCCACTTTCTTCTTCATAATCTCTGCAGCATTTGATCAATTTGGTGAATTGGACGTTTGGATTGTTCAAGAGTTTACAATAATATGTTTATGTTTGAAATTTAGATATTTGGTTTTTGCCTTACTATGTCGGTTTTTCTACTTTTTATGTCGTTCTAAGTTTCTGATTATTTTTATTGGCTAAAACAAGATTTGTTTTATTTTTCATTATTTTGGATCTTCGTATACTTCTGCAAATGTTAGCAGCGTTGGCTTTTGTCTTTTGTCTTTTGTCTTTTTTTTTTTGGGGGGGGGGGGTGGGGGGGGTGGGGAATCGAAATGGCAAATTGGTAGCTGTCAACAAGATATTTTTAGTTTTAGTGGTGAGCTCGAAATCTTTAGCAAAATTCATCTTAGTTTTGCTTGTTCCCACTACCTAGCATGTTTGTTTGATCAAGTCTTCGGGTTAGTTGTTTAGCTTCATAATAGTACAACAACAACAAAGCCTAGGAATGTTGTTTAGGTTCATAGGAGTGGATAAATGATATTGCAATGTTTTAGGATTATGTGTGAATTTATGTGTTGTGGTCTTAGTTCAATGGTACGCTTGCAAAGAAATGAGTTAGAAGACTAAGGACGTACCTTTCCCCTTTCAGAGATGTCAACTTCTGGCATGGCTTCAGGTAGTGAGATGCAGGGTTATGTTGCTCGAGAGGATGATCGAACTGGATCTCTTGCTATAAAAGACACAAAAACAATCTTGTCTGCTTATGATCGCTACCTTCAGAGTGTGGTAACGTTTTGAGCTCTTCTGCTGGCATAATATGTACTCCCTCATGCTTTTACTTCTAGTTTGCTGAAAAGATTTATCCTTTTTGGTTTTGAAGCAAATGCCTTCATATAATTCTGGAGAAGCTAGTACGATGGGCAGTGTTGGTATGGCAAGGCCTGTTGTCAGTACAATGCCAGGTCATTCACTAGCTGATCCTTCTGTCATGAGACGCCCTGGGAGTGGTGCCATGATCTCGCACCAAATGGACGAAATGTTAATTTTAGTGGTCAGCTACCAGTGGATACTGTTCCAAGGCCTGGACCTGAGACAGTACCTTTACCACCAGATGCTTCAAGTACTTTATACGTTGAGGCCTCCCTCCTGACAGCACTAGAAGAGAAGTGGCCGTATCCCTTTTGTTCAGAGACAGCTGTGGGATAGTATTATTTTGTTTTCATCTTTTTATCCTTGATCTGGTTTGTTTCAGCTCAGTTTTCACTTCCCTTAATATAACCTTAGATATCTTCCGCCCTTGTTGGATACAGAGAAGTAAGGCTTGTTACAAAAGAGTCTAAAAC
>NW_021634977.1:0-34480 GCF_004799145.2 Neltuma alba | reverse complement strand
TTTTTATATGATTAAAAGTCATTTTTCTTAATTATCACCTCCGGTCCTTAATATAAGAGGTGATTGACTAGTTTAAGTATATTAAAGAAAGTAATTAAGTTAGTTATTGGTAATAAATAGGTATTGTCTTTCTTAAAATATCCTTACCAGTCAAATATATTGGTTAGAGCTACTATTATTACAAGGATTTTAAAAAAAAAGACAAATATGAGAAATAAAATAGATTAAGGTCTTATATTTATGATTAAAATAAAGTCAAACGAGTTCTTATATTAAAAAAATAAGCTAGTATTTCTCAATTGCTCCAAACAGTGTTTGGGTATCCAGTGATTTGGCACCACTTGGCTTACTCCAAAGCTTTATACACAAAGCGCATTTACCTAACTAATCAATTTTAATAATCCAAATTGCTGGTGTTCATGAACTGGAAATAGTAGTGTTGGCACGCAGCACATAGGCAAGAATCTTCCACTTTAATGCATACAAAAATAAAAATAAAAAGTAGCTTAAACAAGTAGTGAAGTCTAGTGTTCTCCCCTGTGACTATATGTATTTATTTATGTTGTTTGAAGGTGATATGCTTTGCCACCATCAATAATATGAAAACTCTAACAAAATACTAGCTCCATTCCTATAAATAATATCTTATAATTAGAAGTGGAGGTAGTATATATAATATAATGACTCAAGTTTTTAACTTTATATAATGTGAGAACACACAAATTAAAATATACTGTTAATATAAAATGTTTTTACACTTTTTAAAATGATATTATCCTTGTATTTTAAAAATAAAATTATGCATTTCATGAAGTTTTAGACTAAAACTTCAAATAGTTAAAATTATAAGAATTGAATTGTATCAAATCAGAATTTATATTTTAAATCCAAATTACGAGAATTAAACTGTACTGAGTCAACATTTAAGAATTAAATTACTCAGTACTTTTTGAGCAATCAGTTCGAAGCTAAAAGAATAAATGGATTAACTTTTTGAGCAATACTTCAAAAGAATATTCAACAAATAAAGCATTGCAAAATATAGTTATCAAATATGGAATTAAAGAAATTATATTATTCATATTGATCTATATTTTATAAACAACACCGCACTTATTAACAGATAATTAAGTTGTATGAGAGAAATAAACGTAAAAGCAGACGCATCAAGTGCGTCGCAGGATTTCGAAATCAAGTTTCTGCCTTTTCTCATAGGGCCTACCCGATCCGCAAGACGATGAGGGAGCCCTCATTGCCTCCATATGATTAGATTCCTTTTTTAAAAAAAAACCTTTCGGCCTTCCAATTCAGTATCAAAAATAAATTTATGAAAAATTAAGGTCTCCCGATGTGATTCTCTAGTTCATGTCTTTCGAGGCTGAGTTCATAGAGGAAATAAAATTAAAAGTTAAAAATGAGAAGTCAAGTATTCGTTTGTGGCCAATAGCAAAGAGTCACATCATAGGGTTTACTTAGTTCTGGGCCAACCAATTTGGTAACATTCCATTTTCTAATATCGATTGCTTCTTACGCTGTAATACACAAGCCTCTCTCTCTCTCTCTCTCTCACAAAGTCGTCTCCTTTAATCTCAGGCCCAAACTCGTCGTACCCATCGCAAAGAATCTGTTATCCCAAACAGAAATAAAGAGAATGGGACATCATGTTTCAGTGCCATGAAAAATCAAACCAAAATCTTCATCGTTCCGTCTTTTGAAAAGAATTGAATTGTGGAAGTCATCCATATACTTGAACCCACGTTTCGATAGAATATGAATAGGGTCCACAACGATCGACCAGCTTTTTTGTTTGCTTCCGACACATCTTTTATTTGAAAACAAACGAGAACACCCAGCAAGGATACAATTCTCACTTAGTTTAGTTTCTTCATAAGAAGTTATTCAATTCTCGTGTGTTTGATTATATTTATCCATATATTCACGAATTGGTTAAGGCATGACCACAGGCGTCTTGCAGTAAAAAATTAAATATGGATTCGACTCACAATCGAACGGATGCAGATTATTATACATTAAATATTATATAAGTTATCGATTTAATGAGAAAACGTGGTAGCTAGGGAGATATGTCTATAGTTGTTAAGTTGAACGTGTAAATTGACAAATGAGGAATGAATAAAAAGGGAAAGCCGATGGCAGGGAAAAAAAAAGGTTGAGAAAAACGTTGAAACTGATCACCAAATGACTGCCACGGAAAAAGAAAGCATGGGAGCAAGTGTGAGCCCCGCTTAGGCTGTGTGTCACACAAGAAAGCATCAATAATATTAATATTAATAGTCGATATGAACTCGTGGATCATGCTCTTCCAAAAACTCTGTCATAAAATTAATAATGACTAGGAAAGATTGAAACAGTACTCAATAGTATAGATGCAAAAAAAAAAAACAATGAAATATTAAGCTTTTTCCATATAATTTTAAGTTTTAACCCTATAGCTAACTTAAAAAAAAAAAAAATCGATGATCTCTGATTGAAACCAAATCATAACAAGGTCTAGTTAAACGCATGGCATATGGGCCTTGACTGAATCAAGACACTTTTTTCTTAAACAAACGGTATCGAACCTGTATATATAAACCACGGTGATTAGTTTTACGCTCATCTTTTTGTTTTAGTTTTTAAGAATTTGCTGACTTCATTACATTACATGTGATTAACTCATGGGGAATGGAGAGGCAGCATAGAGATCTGCAGCCATGATAATGAAGGGGGAAAGGCGACTCTTTGAGTGCAAGAGAAGTCATGAGAGGCCACACTTAAATTAATGGCCTTCTTCAAAAGCCATTCCCTCTCGCTTCTCTCAATCCGAGTCATGCCCCCACCAACACATCTTTTAAGTCACATCTCCCACTAATCTTGTTTGACTTAGATATAGTCTTCAATATACTCATTTAGTCCTATTTATAAGTCACTTCCAACATATTTCACACATGTCAAGGAAAACGTTAAACTTCATTAATTCTCATTTAAAATTAACAATTTTAACTTTATCCCTATTTAATGTACATTATATCTCATATAAACTAAGTCAACACAGTAATAAGTGAAGGATAAAATTATACATCCATGTAAAAAATTTCTCTCAATACCATATAAATATGACCAAAAAATATATTCTCTCTCTATCTTATGAATAGGATCATAGGAGTAATTAATGTCTCAATTCATTTTGTGTTTGTCATTTTTTCTTAAACTAATTTTCTTAACTTATAAATTTACGTATAGTCTAGTGTTGCATAAAAACATCACAGATAATTGAACTATATTTATTACAAGTAATAAATTTATTTAAGTTTTTTAATTTATCAGGATTAGTTAAGTGACCCCGATAATAAGAAGAGTATTTGCTTCCTAGGATTGTTCTGTTTAATTAAGTTGCTGGTCAACCAACCCATCTGCCCTATATGTCATCGTTCTTATATGATAACTATATATATGCGTTGAATTAACAACGCTTAATTAGTCCGCAGCAATGAATTACTAGTTCATGGATTAAAAAAAGGAAGCATATTGTCCTTTCAAAATATTTTTATTGTGCTTATGAATCTGAATTTTAATTCAGATATATCATAGGCCCCCTCACTTGCATTTTACATCAACAAAATATCTAACATTTCATCTGCTTCAAGTGCACGCAGAGGCATGTGTGCTGAGTACTTATTGCTCCTTTATATTCCCCTAGATATTTAATTGAAAAAAAAAATTGTTCTCCATTTATTTATTTATTTTATCAAACCTTGGACATATGAGATTCAGATTTAACCCACGCAAGTTGATGTAATCAAGCCTAACAACAAGACTTCCTGATCATAAATAATTAAAAAAGTATTAATGTTCTAATTTAATGACGTTTGTATGAAGAATAGCAAAATTGGGGCCTCGACAAAGGGTAGTGGATTGCTTGCCTCTGGCCCTACTCCTCATCGTAAATATTCCGTAGGCCCACAGTTCTCAAAGCTTTGCCCTTCCTTGTACATTTTAGTAACTTCCCTCTTGTCACCAGTCTTTTTTTGACCTTACTCTTGTACCGGTTTTAAACTTAAGATTTATTTGAGAGGTAATTATTTTCTCTATAACATCATTATTTTATTGGGATATTTTTATTCATGCTCATTGAATTTTAATTATTAAATAGTAGGATTATTTCAAAAAGGCATCACATATTTCTTTACGTGTCAATTACAAATAACTAATTTATATATTGTGGAGGTTACATTTAGACAGGTGATTTGAAGTTAAAACAAATTTTATATATATGTGGAAGCACATTATTCTACATAAAAAAACAAGGAAGAAAATGTGGACGACTCACTTTGATGAGGTGACATGGACGGAGAGGCGCAATATTTCAATAATGCTGAGCCGTAAGGAGTTTGTAATAAATTAACGTCAAGATGATACTATTAATTGATAAAACCAAACATGTACTGCTGAATATGTTTTGTTAAAAACGTCAATCAATCATAAGGACTCGGGACGGAATTGACGTCCCTCGATTTTATAATTGTCCATGCCTTAAACATGAGAGACTGGAAATTCTGGAAAATCCAATCTCGCCTGTTCGGTTCAATCAGCTGATAATTATGTGTTGCTTTCTCAAGTTTCGTCCGTTCAACTAATGTATAAGTAAAGACACGTCATAATACAAAAATTAAATAAGAGCGTCACATAACTACAAGTAACCTAATAGTCAGCAACACATGAGCAAAAATGACCCGCAATAACTTAGTAAACCGTGAATTTAAAATATGAGTATTGTTTGGACGAAAAACAAATCATGCCGATTTAATCTTTTAGTACGTGCTTATTTTGAATTTGGGATCACTTACCTCGACAAATACCACGCACCTCCATAGATCTTGTTTTAATTGGCGTCTGCATACTCGACGATGTGTGAAAATTGAACTATGCAAATTGACAAACCAATCCAGATATGATGCATAACCTAGTTGAATTAGTTAAGGAGTTGAGAAACGGAAGAAAGTGTTTGGCAAAAACCAAACAAGAGGAAATAATGCATGGCAGGAAATTGGTGAGCTTGACCCACTTGTTTGGTACTCGATATAATAATTAGTGATGTGATGAATAGTTGCGACTACTGTGTGCCAAATTTCCATGGACGGAAGGATGAAGCAAAATATAAATTAGGTAATCTAATAGTGTGATTCTAAAAGTATGATATTTTTTGTTTTGTTTTGTCTATGGGAGTAATAAAATTATATAATGAATCACACACCAAGTTGAATTATAGAATCATGAATTAGTACGTTGCCAACCTTTTGTGCGATCAAGAGATGAAGCATGAGCAAGTGGGGTTGACAAGTACCAATGAAAAACTATATGGGGAAAATATCCAAGACAAACAAGTCACCTTAATAAAATCTTCTTCTAAAATCTTATAAATTTTATAAAATCACCAAATTAGGTTTAGGACCATCCTACAAAATCTAATTTAAACGCACCCCACAATATATCAAGCGAAGCCAATACGCTCTTTTTTTTTCTTCTTTTTTTTAAGGTTGGGTTACCACTTGTCTCTTAATTTTTGAACTGCAGGAACAGGAAAACAAGGTTCACATATATTGTCGCGAATCGATGTTCATCGAATGGCCTCCACCTGGAAACAGAAATTTCAAAAAGTTACTGGCTTTTTTTTTTTTTTCTGGGCAAAAGAAAGTTACTGGCTTTATTAAAAATGTGCTTTTAATCAGTGCTTAGTGATTTTCAGCAGCAAAATCTCATCCGCGATCCCCCCCTTCAAAAATGCTTTTGTCTTTTTACATGGGAGATGGTAGGTGTCGATTGAAGGATCTTCCTAGCCCCACAAAAAGACAGAAAGAAAAATACGTACATATGTTTCAAGGAAAAATGGAAATTGGAAATGATATATAACGAAAAGCAATGTATATACTGTCTATGATATAATATAAAAATTAGTTTAATTTTTACTTTAATTCTATATATAAGACCTAAATACACTTTATCTCTTATATTTATTTATTTTTTAAAGTAGTTTTTGCAGTAATTGCACATGTTAAAGGTTTTATCAAATAGTGGTTTTAGTTAATACATTTGATTAGTAAAAGTATTTTATGAAAGACAGTATCTATTTATTATACATAACTAACTTAACTAATTTTTAATCTATTTAAATTAGTCAACTAGTTCTTATATTAAGAATCAAAAGTATTACAAGATGATATGAAGAAAGATTACTTTTTGATGGAGCTTATTTCAAAATCCCAGCAAAAAGTTGCTATGCATCTCACTGGAAATTGTTTATCATCCTCTTTTTCTGTTGGGAGATTAGGTTCATTGCGCTATAAAATAATATAATATATACACATCTCACAGTCTATGAACAACATAACGTGTGATAAATTTTACTATGCATCGCTAATTAACAAAATAAAAGTAGGAAAATTAAAGGAAAATTGCACAAAAATGATCTTTAAATTTGAAAATTCTCACTTGATTACCTAAATAATGAAAATTCCTATTTAGTCATATATGACTAAATTTGGATTTTGAAATTTACTAAAACAACCAAATTGCCTTTTAATTTTTTTTTAAATCATCAAGTACTTTCACCGACCTACTGGTTGCTGGAACTCTGGTTCTGGCAGCCACTGCTAAGGTTAAGGGCCTGTCAGTCGTCTAAGCTCCAACAGCCGACCGATGACCAGTCACTAGAGCTTTGGTGACCAGTAATTTATCTTTTGAGACTTTTACAACTCTAGTAATGCGGTTAGCAAATTCTTTAACGTTATTAACAAGTTCAATAAAGTAGTTAGCAATAGATTTTTTAGAAAATTCAAAAATTGACATTTTACAATTTAGTAATGTGTTAACAAATTCTTAACGTTATTGACAAGTTTAGTATAATAGTTAACAACGGGTTTTCCAGGAAATTCAAAAAGCTGTATTTTTACAATTTCGGTAATGCAGTTAACAAGTAATGTAACGATATTAACAACTTTCATAATGCCATTAACAACTTTAATAACAAGTTATGTAATGATATTAATAATTCTCATAATCATAGTGATTGCTTGATAAATGAAAAAATTTGTTGCACAATCTTTAGAGGAAGCTAATGTTAAAAAAACAACCCTCATAGGAAATTTTGTTAATGACGTTATAAAAGTTATTAATATCATTACATAACTTATTAACTACATTATTAAAGTGGTAAAAATGCCACTTTTTAATTTTTTGAAAAGCATGTTATTAACTACTATACTGAACTTATTAATAGCGTTAAAGAACTTGACAACTACATTATTAAAATTGTAAAAATGACAATTTTTAAATTTTCTAAAAAAATTGTTGTTAACTACTATATTAAACTTGTTAATAGCGTTAAAAAGCTCATTAACCGTATTACTAAAGTTATAAAAATACCAATTTTTGAATTTTCTAAAAAAAACCCTCAGGAAATTTTGTTAATGACGTTATAAGAGTTGTTAATATCGTTATATGACTTGTTAACCGCATTATTGAAATTGTAAAAATGCCATTTTTTAAATTTCTTGAAAAATGTGTTATTAACTACTATATTGAACTCATTAATAGCGTTAAATGATTTGTTGACCCCGTTACTAGAGTTATAAAAATCCCAAAAAAATAGTTGTCGGTCACGAGAGCTTTGGTAACCGGCCAGTAAATGTGTTTGATGATTTTTTTCAAAAAAAATTTTTAAGAGCAATTTGGTTTTTTTAATAAATTTGCAAATTCTAATTTGGTCATGTGTGACTAAATAGGAATTTTCATTATTAAGTGACCAAATGAGAATTTCTAAATTTAATTTTTATTTTTGTGTCATTTTTTCGATTCAGATGTATTAAAATTGTTCAAATAAAGTATACGAATTTTATATTTCCCTTCTCCACTAGTTTTTCAAAGAATTCAAGTACGTAAGATTTAGATTCCTCGTATATTTCACAATGTGATTCAATACTAGATTTTATTGTTTTGTTTGCGCTTGCACTGTGCACTTGTCGCAATCTTTTCTGCGTACGCCCGGGGGGGGGGGACTATGCGTAAAAGAAAGAAAATAAAGGGGGAATGGGGTGTTGGAATTTTGCAGGTGAAAAGGATAAGCAGAAGGGAACAAAAAATACCTGACTGCCCCTTATAATGCATGCTTCACGTGCTTTGCGTACGGACCGGCTCGCTTTGTAGTGTATAATACTAAAATACTCCCTCACACTCGCAAGGAAAAAAAAAAAAAAAAAGTTACTCACTATGGTTTTTATTAATATGGTTTTGATTATACTATTACTGGAAAGTGGGAAGGAAGGAATTCAAAATCCGTGGGCCAGCACTCATCGGGATGGAATTCAAATCCGGGAACTGTGAGCAACCAGCCGTTGGATTGTCACGTTGTGTAGCTCCGGTCAATTCCTCCGCCCCAATTCTCATCATTGGTTTTCTCTCCTCAGTCTTCACAGTAAATTCTCATCCAATTTCAATTTCCCTTCCTAATTTATTAGTAATATTTTAGTAGCTGGCTGGCATCTTTATTAAAGTTTCATCTTTTCTATCTTTCCTCACATTTTCCCGGAAGGCCTCCAATCCCACAAACCAAATACTTTTTTTGTTTGGCTAGAAGAACACAGATCACACACTTCAGTTCCTAGACACGAAGGGGATATCAAGGATCAAACGGTAAGGATGAACGTGGAGATTTCATGAACATCAATACAAAATGCAGATATTTTTATGAGATGTGTTGTTTATGAGTTGTGAACCATTGCTTACTCCTCAGTTCACGGAACTTAATTATACATCTACTCATCCCCTGATCATATATGTAAATAAGCTAAAGAATATTCTGTGAATATATATGGAATTTTCAAAGTTGTATTAAATGGGGTCCAAAACCTTCAGGCTTATCCAATACATTCTCCATTCATTCTAGAATCTGGAAACTCGCAGGTCAAAAATATGTAACAAAAAAATTAATTCCCTGATGAAATGGGAATGTAGTGCCTTTCTTTTCTTTCTTTTTTTTTTTTTCCAAACTGGTCAATAAAATGCGTTGATGATTCAGATAAAGTTATTCCCTAAAGTTTTAAGTTGGCAGCTTCATTCATCTGTTCAAACCTGACTATTATGCGCTGGCCTTTGAACTTTTTTCTTTTTCGGGTCAAATTCTAAAACAACAACCTGGGGCAGGATTCAACAATCAACAAATGCCATGGGTTAATTCATACAAAGCTCACAAAGCAAAGTTAGGGGTAAAAACGAAATAATAAAAGTGGCCGAATGATTAGAGCCATACATAAATATCGAAAAGCGTCGCCAGAAACAGTAGACGTGAAAATATTTTAAAGTTGTGCCGTTACCAAATATACCAAGGAATATCCTATGAACTGGCCTGTGATCCAAAAACATTGGTTCTGTATATAGTAAGTGCCGTTGCCGAACAGCGGAAGAGCTTGGTGTTTTTATCAAAGGATAAGTTTAATTATAAGCCAGCAGTGTTATAAAATTTATGATAATTACATTGTCTTTGGAAAAACATGGTAATTTCTTTTAAAAATAAAAATAAGTTGAAAATGATGGAAGCACAGAAAGCATTGAGAAGGACCCACGTGGGACCCGGTCCACCGGACATTATCCCACCACCGACCCCCGTCCGTCTACCCTTCCTTGTCAAGCCAACTCCTGCTTATCTTTATTTTCATTTTCATTGCCCCCCCAGGGCGTCTTAATTTTCCTCCTAATTACTGCTATATGACGTCCCCTTGATTTCATGTCTTACTTCTATACTCTTATATTTCGATCTTGGTTTTATATTCCAGTCATTTCTATTTCTTTAATTACTTTTTTGGGCAGGAATAAATAAAATATTCGAGGAATTCCCAACCACCCAAAAAAGAAGAAAGAAAATAATGTAACATTATTCACCGTAGATGACTGGGATCAAGGGGAAGACGACGGGTGAGGTTTGAAAGTTGGGGGGGATGCACGTGAGTGACCGTTAAGAGTTAAAAAGGCGCGTAGCTCCACGCACGCACTGCCAGTGCCGCTTTGGAATGGATGGCACGGCGCCCCAGCCATCAGGCAAACACCGAAAAAAAGGAGGGGGAAAGTAATAATTTCATCCTCTTTGGTTTTATCGTCGTTTTCAGATTTGCTCTTTCATTAATTAATCCCACCCCTCTCACCTAATCCGTGAATGGATAAACCTTGTTCTGTTCATCTGTTTCCCCGCACTGGTCCCTTCTGGCGAAAGTATCTTTTCATGGCCAGCCCCCGTAAACAAGATTAATAAGCAATGAATAACTAATTTTTAAAAACTAAAAAATTAGCTATAGTTAAAATATATTAAAAATGAAATTTTTTTCCTGAAAATATACTCGTTTAATAATTGGTCAGATCTTTTTAGTAACTGATCTAATTAATAAACACTTCTCTCTGATGGTGGTATCAATGGACAATTTTCATGTATTGAGCAAGGGAATGGAAAGAAGTGTTTCGCACAATGAAAATTGGTAAGGGAGGAAAAAGAAAATCATGATGTCGGTGATAACTGCCACGTCAGACATCGGGGGAACTCAGTCCGTGTGTTCCTTAAAATGGGGGAAAACGTATTTCTCTCTTGTTATAATTTGTGTCCGAGGGCCCCACGTTGGGGCCACGCAAAATTTATGTTGTAGTATTATATCGTTTTGTTTTAGAAAAATGAAAAAAAGTTGTAATAGGCTAAGCCCTCTGCAGTTACGTCAAAGAGCTGAGAAACATCCAATAGAAAGACGCCATGTCATGGGATTGGGAGGGAAAGATCTGAACAGGGAGAAGGGCTTACATTTCTATTTTCCGACATCAGAAATAAATAGAGAGTACTAGATCACGCTCACCCACCTTTGGCCGCCAAAAAAAAAAAAGATCACATTCACCCACCCACCCACCACCGTATGGTACGTACGCATCTGCCGCTCTCTATGTTCTCTCTCCTCTCCAACGGCTTCCTGGAGTTTTTTTTTTTGGCACATTGGCTTGTAATTTTTCTCTGTACTAAATGATTATTGACTAAGATGGCAGAATTTTTTTTTTAATCATGGGGGCTTACTCTTGATTATTTTTATTGTTAACTTCGACTTAGATATAAAAAATAATGAGAGTTAATTTATAATTAAAAATAATAATAACCAGTGTTATCTTAATTTTCTTAAAAATATATATATATATATATATATAGAAGCAAACATTTTGTGTGTGTGAATGTGTTGGTTAAAAAGAAAAAAAAAAATTAACTAAATTTTGGAAAACAAATTATAATTGATAAAAAGTATGCCATTGTTGGTGACAAAATTGAAATGCAGAAGTTAAAAAAAAAAAAAAACGAGACTCTCCCATTTTTACATTATAAACCATCATGGTATAGGATGGGAATGGATGCTTGGTTTTTAATTTGTAGCACTTGTTAACAATCAATTTAGTAAAAATTAGTTATTGCAGCAAGATTGTGTTTCCATAGGAAAATATCTTAAATTATAGTCACTGAAAATGACATCTGTTCTAGAGTAATATGTAATTAGTTTTTGATATGTAATGGCTGAAAGTTGATTATGAAAGTGCTAGTGTTAAATGGTGAAGCTCTATACAACACACTGAAATTAAGAATTAGAAAGGTATAAAATAAACAATGGAAAATAGTGTGAAATCTGAACTAAGAGGACTGAACAACAGGAAGGGTCAAATAAGAAAGGAGGACACAGAGTTAGAAACCAAGGAGGGGGGGCATTAAACTAAATGCATTATTGTATAGGGACAGCAACAACATTAATCAACTCAAATAGGAAGATAACGTCTCCCACACCATTTTAAACTATTCCGGACTGAAACTTGAACGGAAGGACACTGCGGATAAGAATTGTTATTTTATTCCCATGCTGACTCAGAGGAGAGGAGTGGCATCCATTGGAAATCGCATGCTCCATTTAATTAATAATAGAAAATTACAATAAATCTTAAGTACAACATAAAAAAAAGTCTCATCATTCTCATTATATAAAAAAAGACTGAACATAATACAAACACAAAGGTACTTAATAAGTAAAAAAAACCCAATAAAAAAGAGCTCATCATATTTTGCGAATTGAATAAAAAAAATCATAAAAAAACAAAAAAAAAAAATTCATGTCATTCTATAAGACTTGTTATTATAAATTGTTGAGATTGTTATTGAGACCTTTTAGTAATTATTCTCTTTTATAGAATTTGATTATAATTCCCCCTAATTTAAATATCACTCCATTTTAAATTTCAATTTCAAGTTTTTTTTTTAAAAACTCCTATGCACCTCATTTTGGGTCTTCAACATCTCCTACCTCCTCTGAAACGGAAGATTTGGACTTGTGCTTAAATATAAAATCTCAATTAAAGATGTTTTTAATATATAGGATTTTCTTTTCAAAATAATTTTATGATAATTGTAAATGCTGAGAGATTTTATGAAGAGATGGTTTCAATATAAATGATTAATAAATACATTTAAAAAAATAATATATATTTATTAAAATAATTAATTTAAATAATTTTTGTATATTTATAAATCAGTTAGCTATATCTATGATCTTAAGGACAAAAGCACTATAACATTTCAATTTTTTTTTTTTTAAAAGAGGAAAAGTCTCCCATAAAAATCTTATTAGCAAGAAGAATCTAGTAGGAGATTTTTCTTTATTATTATTTCTTTTTCTTAGTAATAAAAAGTCTAAAATTTCACTTGCTCTCCTCGTGAGTCAGTTCAGCGTTTGTTGTCAATGGCTGCACTTTGTTTTTTATTTGTTTTTTGCGTGTGTGTGTGTTTAGATCTACATTTTGACTTCCAATGGCATTGTATCTTCCTCCGGGCTGGGTCAGGCACTTCAAGGGGGTGTTTGGCAAAACCAAAACTAAGTTTCAGAATCACTTTTTCTCGCAAAATGAGGTAACCTCCTCCACATATGTACTGTAATCCGTAAAAGCACTTCTGAAACCGGGTTGGTTCTATCCAAACACCCTCCAAATATCAAATTGAAGGGCACCAACCTGTCATATGTATAAAATTATGAACCACAAACAAATATGAAAATGCCTTATATGTAGTATAAGTTAACGTCAATTGTTGGTATTTTCGATACCTGCATGCGACTACACTGTCCTTTGCTCATTATTAGATCTCTCAGCCATTTAATTATTTCCGGCACATTTTTCCTAGCTCCTCCTCACGCTCGCACCCTATTAAATTATTTTCGTACAGGGCATTCATATGAATTTTATTTCGATCTTAATTTTGTTGTGTTTTTTAATTTTTTTCCATTGAGTTAGTGATATTTTGTAGTAATTTTTTTATGAGTTACATTTAGTGGTTTCTTTTGTGTGTGATTTATCTCATATTCGCAGAACTCATTAATTACAGGTAATTCAAATTTGAAGCACGAGTATCTGTTGCCAAGGAATAGAAACGCTCGAATATCACAATGGAAGTTCCAACGCATTTTGGGTTTACCAAGAGATAATAAAATATTAAAAATTGCTCTCTGTTTATTTTTTGCCAACGAAAATTTACTCCCTTTGTCGGTTAATAAAAATCAGTTACTCCGTAAGAATTTAACTCATATGTCATGTGATTGTAGTTCCAATCTGCCACTAGTGTGAGAATTTTATTGGTGAAACAATTTATAATAAGTACTCATATAAACATTTTTTCAGCTCAGATACAGGTTTGCAATAAGTTTTCGGGATATAATTTATCTAAATTTTTTTAAATAGAAAATTACTCGCTTATCATCTTAATGGTTAGATGGGTTTTTGGTGAGAATATTTCATCATCATTTATGGTGGCGATCGACAATCGCACAATTAGATCAAAAATATCTGTCCAACCACTTTTTACAAACAGGCATAATGATTTTTTTTTTTTTGCCTTGCAAAGCAAGTTAGAAATCCTGGTCTAATTAAAATATTATTATTCATAATTCTTTAATTTGATGTTCTGATTTAATTTGGCTTGACTATAAATCAGGTAACGAATGGTTAGTCAAAACTACTAGTCCAAATACCATAATGAGAGAATTTTTTTTTTGAGCAGATCATGGAAATTTCCATAAATTTGAGGATCGCTAATAACTTAAAATATTAGGAAGCTCCATTATCTCAAAGCCAAAATAAATATATATAAATATAATACTTTAATATGTAAAAATTTTAATAAATTACATCCTCAAACAACGCAACCGATTGATCAATTTAGTCCAAAGGATTGACATCGGATTATATCATAACATGCTGTACAAGTTAAAAATTGAAATTGTTACTATTAGTAAATTTATACGAGCAATGATTATAATTTAATAATTTTTTAAATATAAACCCCATTTTTATATAATAAGATAAATACTATATTTACGAGCCCAGAGGAGCACTATATACGTTCGGGTTATTTCATTTACAAAAATATCCTTGCCCGCTAATCGCTCGGTGGGGTAAGAAGGTGAACGGAGAGAGAGAGATGGAGTTTTGACCTTTTGTAAATCTACTGCCGCTTTTTTGATTTAGAAAATTATTATAATTAAGAATTTCTGTGGGCTTCCCTTTTGCCATGGCGCTCCTCCTCTATAAATTGCCCCTTCCCCCTCCTCTCTTTCCATTCATTCATTCCTTCTTCTCCTACCCCGTATCATTTTTGCGTTTACTCTGTTTCTGTACGTTCTCTTTCTCTTAAGCTCTTTTCTTTTCTTTTTCTTCCTTGTTTCTCTACTGTTATTCTGCCTTTTTTTTATTTTTAGTCCCCCCCCCCCCGGGGGTTATGCTGCTCTGCTCGAGCTAGCTTCCTCAATGGAAGATCTGCCTTCTCTGCATGTTCACGTTAGAGTGTTTGTCACTGGATCAGAGTCGTAGCTACTCTGATCCCAGGATTAGCTCAGCTGATGAGGGAGATGTTACTCTGCCTCATTAATCTGACTTAGGTTCTCCTGAATAGCACCATGCTGGGAAAATTTTGAGTGTATCATCACAGAACGAGGGAATGCGCGCTTAAGTTGGATCCTGATTTACTCAGGGAAATTGAAAAGAAAAATCTAAACTGACCCTGGGTCTCTAGAATTTTGGATGGGGATGGTCTGTTACTCTGCCTCTGTTCTGGCATGCCGTGTTTGTTGAAATTTTGCTCATTTCACATTGGATTTGGTGCTTTAATGCTTTTGTGAATCAATTTATGTTCCTGGGGATGCCCTTCTGTCGGTCGATTAATTGTTTTTTGTCTCAAGTCTCAACCTTTTCCTGAGAAAGGAAAATCAATCCGTGTTGTCATTTCTCACCCATTAACTCTAAACTCCATCTTCTTCGTCAACAGCCTGGCCAGAACAAAGAGCTCATTTGTTGGCTTGTCATATTAATAGATCAGCAGACGGTTGTTTCTGCGGAATTTGTTCTTACCCAGAGTCCAGACAGTTTACATCTGGCATCCACTAGGCCTGCTCTTGGAATTATAATCAATGAAATTCAATTCATTTAGTTTTAAATAAAGCTCTTAATGCTTCACAAAGAAACTGCATCAAATAATTATTATCCCCCACAGTATAAGCCTAAAGTCTCAGTTCATAAAAAATATAAAGAAATTATACATAGGGAGTTGGTGAGTGCGGGGTTAGGTCTCGAAATCTGGTCGAGTTAGATTTGTTTTTCTTCTGTTTCCCACACATTGTTTTTGTTTGACTTTCTGCAGTACCTCACTGTGCTTACTCTGGATCTGTTTTTTTTTTTTTTTAATATTTTATTTGCAGGAATGGCTTCTGATCGCTTGACTCGTGTTCACAGTCTCCGCGAGAGGCTTGATGAGACTCTCACAGCCCACAGAAACGAAATCTTGGCTCTCCTCTCCAGGTATTCGTGAGCTAAATCTCGTTTTTTCTCGTTTTCTTTTGATGGCTTGTGATGAGATCAAAATTTAACTCGGGGGAAAAAAAAAACTGTTGGGATACTGAAGGATTGAAGCCAAGGGCAAGGGGATTCTTCAACATCACCAGGTCATCGCAGAGTTCGAGGAGATCCCTGAAGAGAACAGACAGAAGCTCATTGACGGAGCTTTCGGAGATGTCCTCAGATCGACCCAGGTATTTTTCTGATTCGGTTTCAGAATTTTGTCTACCTCTCTCTCTATTTTAGATAATTTTAGTCTTATTATTGTTGTTACTTGTTCGATGTAGGAAGCCATAGTTCTGCCACCATGGGTTGCCCTGGCCGTTCGCCCCAGACCTGGTGTTTGGGAGTATCTGCGCGTGAATGTGCACGCTCTCGTGGTCGAGGAGCTTCGTGTCGCAGAGTACCTGCGCTTCAAGGAGGAGCTCGTTGACGGAAGGTAAGGATCTAAATGATGGTTTGCACAATAGTTTCAGAGTTAAAATGGTGTCTGAGCGTTATTTGGATCGTGTTAAAGACGAACATGTTTGTGTTGTTCTTAATCCAGTGCTAATGGCAACTTCGTGCTTGAGTTGGACTTCGAACCATTCACCGCATCATTCCCCCGACCAACTCTGAACAAATCGATCGGAAATGGTGTCGAGTTCCTCAACCGTCACCTTTCAGCGAAGCTGTTCCATGACAAGGAAAGCATGCACCCACTGCTCGAATTCCTCAGGCTTCACAGCTTCAAGGGAAAGGTATTCCCATTTCGTTTCATTTATCCATTTTTTGTTCATTTCCGTGATAATTTCTTGTGACTTTATAATGAATCGTTGTTTTCGTTTGCAGACCATGATGTTGAACGACAGGATCCAGAACCTGAACTCCCTCCAACATGTTTTGAGGAAAGCCGAGGATTATCTCACAGCACTTGCTCCCGAGACACCTTACTACGAGTTTGAACACAAATTCCAGGAGATCGGTTTGGAAAGAGGGTGGGGTGACAATGCCGAGCGTGTCCTGGAGATGATCCAGCTTCTCTTGGATCTTCTTGAGGCACCCGATCCCTGCACTCTCGAGACATTCCTCGGAAGAATCCCCATGGTGTTCAACGTTGTCATCCTCTCTCCCCACGGTTACTTTGCCCAGGATAATGTCTTGGGATACCCCGACACCGGTGGTCAGGTTAGTTTTCCGATCAATGATCTGCCTGCTTCTGGTGGTGATGTTTTCCTGATCAGCTTTGCCTAATGTTTTGATCTTGTGTGATCACAGGTTGTTTACATCTTGGATCAAGTTCGTGCCTTGGAAAACGAGATGCTCCAACGTATTAAGCATCAAGGCTTGGACATCACCCCTCGTATTCTCATTGTATGTTGTTCTTATACTAGTACAATTTTCTCTTGTTTGTTTATAGTGGATCGAGGTTTCTTAGCTCATGTTGTTGACGTTATTTCTGTTCAGATCACCCGTCTGCTCCCAGATGCAGTAGGAACTACCTGTGGCCAACGTTTGGAGAAGGTTTTCGGAACCGAGCACGCCCATATTCTTCGTGTTCCCTTCAGAAACGAGAATGGCGTTGTTCGCAAGTGGATCTCCAGATTCGAAGTCTGGCCATACTTGGAAACCTACACCGAGGATGTTGCTCATGAGCTCACCCAAGAGCTGCAGGGCAAACCAGATCTGATCATCGGAAACTACAGTGATGGAAACATTGTCGCCTCTTTGTTGGCACATAAATTGGGTGTTACTCAGGTTTTTGTCTAACTTCATATTCTGGATCTGCTCCCTTTTGACCGTACTTTGAAACCCAGGAGACCTAACTCTTGTATTTTTGCCTGTTGCAGTGTACAATTGCTCACGCACTTGAGAAGACCAAGTACCCAGACTCTGACATTTACTGGAAGAAATTTGAGGACAAATATCACTTTTCTTGCCAATTCACAGCCGATCTTTTCGCAATGAACCACACGGACTTCATCATCACCAGTACCTTCCAGGAGATTGCTGGAAGGTGATCGACTATCAGTTTGCTGCGCATATTTTTTTATTTTTATTTTTTAAAATTTGGTTACTGAAATTCTTGTATCTCTCCTGTAAATTTCACAGCAAGGACACTGTTGGACAGTATGAGAGCCACACGGCTTTCACCCTCCCCGGACTCTACAGGGTGGTTCACGGTATCGATGTGTTCGACCCTAAGTTCAACATTGTCTCGCCCGGTGCCGACATGAGCATCTACTTCCCCTACACTGAAACTAAGCGTAGGTTGACTTCCTTCCACCCCGAGATCGAAGAACTTCTTTACAGCTCCGTCGAGAACGAAGAGCACATGTTAGTATCTGACATCCTCATAAACATAAATGCATTGTATTTAATGTTGTCTCTGACTTCAGTTCATGTTTAACAGCTGTGTGTTGAAAGACCGCAACAAGCCAATCATCTTCACCATGGCTAGATTGGACCGTGTGAAGAACATTACTGGACTGGTTGAGTGGTACGGCAAGAACGCCCGCCTCAGGGAGCTGGTGAACCTTGTGGTGGTTGCCGGTGACAGGAGGAAGGAGTCCCAGGACTTGGAAGAGAAGGCTGAGATGAAGAAGATGTACGGTCTGATTGAGACCTACAAGTTGAATGGTCAGTTCAGGTGGATCTCATCTCAGATGAACAGAGTGAGGAACGGTGAGCTCTACCGTGTGATCTGTGACACCAAGGGAGCTTTCGTGCAGCCTGCTCTGTACGAAGCTTTTGGTTTGACCGTCGTTGAGGCCATGACCTGTGGTTTGCCAACTTTCGCCACCTGCAACGGTGGTCCGGCTGAGATCATTGTCCACGGCAAATCCGGATTCAACATTGACCCATACCACGGCGACCGTGCGGCCGAGATCCTTGTGGACTTCTTTGAGAAGTGCAAGGTTGATCCAACTCACTGGGACGCCATCTCCCAGGGCGGTCTCAAGCGTATTCACGAGAAGTAAGCAGCGAAGAACGAGCACATTTTGATTGTTCTATGTATATTGACTTTTGTTGTGGGACAGAGACTGAATTTCTTTTAATTGGCTTTCTCAGGTACACATGGCAGATTTACTCCCAGAGGCTTCTCACTCTCACCGGCGTCTATGGCTTCTGGAAGCACGTCTCCAACCTTGACCGCCGTGAGAGCCGCCGCTACCTCGAGATGTTTTACGCCCTCAAGTACCGCAAATTGGTATGGATAATCTTTCCATTCCTTTGACCTTCAATGGCTTTTTCTTTTTGGTTCTTGCCCTGAAAAACAGTACTAATTTATTGCTTGGTGATTCTTGCAGGCTGAGTCTGTGCCCCTCGCAGTTGAGTAAAGAAGAAGGCTGTAGAGTTTAGATAAAAGAGATCGAAGAATCGGCTTTCGTTCATTTGAGTTTTCCCTGAGTTCTTATAAATAATAATATCATTGTTTGATATTGTTCTTCTTAGGATTTGAGTTAAGGAAAAAAAGTTTTTTTCCCCTCTTTTTTTTTTTCTTTCCTTTTTCTTTTCCTTTTTGCCTTTTTGGGGTCCAGTTATATTGTATGCGATTGCAAAGCTATGATGCTTATCTCATCAATTCAATTTTAAGCCGTGCCTTCTTTCCTTGCAAATCCCTTCATTGCCATCACAAATTGCAGTGCCCTTTTCTAATCTTTCAACACATGGAAGAATTATTATCCACATTCCCGAGGCTAATTGTTAAGGAGGGAAAAAAGGAGTCCTTAAAGCTTTTTTTTTTTTCTAATGGTAAGAGAGGCCTTCATTAATCGAAGTAACAATGTGAAGGAGCCAAAATTAGACGCATATCATCATTCCACAGTGCACATCTCAGAATAATTTATGAGGTCGGATGTAACGACCAAATTCAAGTGTGTGCAAACAAAGAATGTCATATTCGGAACGCTTGGGAACTGCTTTTTCGGCCAAGTGTACGCGTTGGGCCGTATATCTTCCACGTCTATTCGAGTTCTTTTCAGATAAATTCCACTATATTCTTGAAGAATATTTAATTTAATTTAATTTAATATAATATAATTCTGATAATTTGGGAGATTTGATTCCCGTCAGAAAAAATGGGAAAAAGTGAGCGTTGGGAAATAAAATTGGAATAGAGGGAGTCCAACTTGGAATTAATAGCAACCGCGTGTGGATGAGTAAACAGTCAGCTTTTTTAAGGTATCAATTCAGGAGGCCAATTGTAATGGAAATCCAGCTTTAATATTCTGGGGCTGGCCTACTGGAAGAATGAGGGTCAATGAAGTAGTAAAACGGTGCCGTTAATTCCCAGTCTTTATTATGCTTCGTTCTCTTGAGACACACACAGTGCCAGAATCTCTTCTCTTCGGCTTTTTCTTCTTCTGGTGTTATTTCTTTCCTGTCGCTCTGAAAATGATTGAAGCAAGAGGGAGAAGCGAAGGTGAGTATGAATTTGGGCTTGCTTGTTGCTGAAAGGCATTTTTGGTTTTGGATATGATTTCATGTGATGTGATGGTGCACAATTAGGAAGTGGGGTCGGTGGGCAAAAAGCAAAAAATAGGGAAGTGGGGCCCCCCAATATGTTGTGAGTTGTGAGCATAAATTCACGGTTTTATGGATTTCGCAGGGATTCTGCCCAATTCTTTCTGGCGACCAAAAACATTATCCTGTCAGTCGCATTGATTCACATGTCGTTCGTAACAACCGTAAAATTTTTTGTCCTTGTTGGCCAAAAAAAAGGGTAAAAAACTTTCGTCTAATTCTGGATTGATCGTTGAAAATCATGTATGGTGATGTAATAGAATATTGTGTTCTTTGACAAAATACTAGGATATTACAGGATCAATGAAATTAATTTGAACCGTATAAATTTTATTTTAATTTTTAATTTCTTTTTCCGGGAACATGGAGGGATCATGAAATTAACTTTTTAAACTGAAAAGTTGATAGAGAATGATGATTAAGTAATAAAGAAATAAAAATGAACAGACTTTGTCATGTGCCTGCAGGCTGTGAAATGAAGCACGAAAATACTAGTACGTGATGAAGCGCTTGTAATTATTGCCTTCTTCACGCCAATGACCACTCATTGATTTGCGCATCTGCTTCCCTTGCAACGGCTAACCATGGATGCCCCACGTTCCTCATTTTCTTTCAACTCAGAGTATTTTAATACTACCTCATATTTTTAGTATAAGATCTCATTTGATTTTTATTTTAATTCTAAATATAAAATTTTAATCCATTTTGTCTCTATATTTATGTATTTTTTCTAAGGTAATCTTTCTAATAAAGATAGTTTTAGCCAACATACTTAATCAGTAAAGATATTTTAGAAAAAATAATACATATTTATTACAAATAACTAACTTATCTTATTTTTTTAATATTGTCAAATTAGTTAACTAATTCTTATAATTAAAACCAGAGGTAGTAGGTTATATAAAATAATAGATTCTGCCAAACACACCTACAATAATGGTCCTACTTGATGCCTTATTCCCAACAATAAGATTCGGGCCGCAGAGGCCCATTTTATTTGGTACTATATATTGAATGGTCCAAAAAGAAAAAGATGAAGTCGTGGATTAAGATTAGGCCTAGGGCACCGGGGAGGCCCATTGTCAGATTTTTTTGGGATGATAATATTGGTTTCTTGGGCCAGTTACCATAGTTACTTATCTCGACTTAAATCACCCACCAACCATTGAGGCCCCAAAATTTAAAATTCAGGATATCCCAGCCTAATTTTAACAAATATCAGGTCACATTCGATCATTAATTCCTCACCAGTCATTATTAAGTGTGTGTTTGGATGGGCCCTTCCGAAGTCTTTTTTTTTTTTTTGGTGAAAACCATGGTTTGGGATGAAACTTGCCAAACACGTGAAAAAACCCAAAATCACTTTTTTATGCCTAAAGCCACGCTTTGACATAGATTTCCGATATTGGCCGAAAACAAACGAAAGAGATTTCCGATAAAACCGTTTTGCGGGTTGCTCTTATGGTTAAAAACTGTTTTAGTGGTAAGATTCTACGTTTTCAGGATACGAGTCTGCGAGCTGGTAACATATAATATTAATTAGAAAATAATTTAGCATATTTTTTTTATGACCTTTTAAAATTGAAACGTTCTGGTGCGTTCAGCTGTGGGAAAAAAATTAAATTGTATTTCTAGAAAAATAAAATCAAATCAAATAAACTTGTCACGGTCTTGCATACATTATGCATACTTCGTTTGTTACAAGTAATAAAAATGCTCTCTCTTTCTCACTCACTCACACGCATTGTTCATTTTATTCATTGAAGAATTTTTTTTGTAACAGAATTTCTATGATATTAAACTACTGGAAATTCAAGAAAAAAAAATGAAATGAAAGAGTGAAAACTGTCTTTATTATTTTCTCCTTCAAGCTTCTACGGACTTAATTACGGCCTCTACATATTGTTCATCATGGAAGTGAGTAGTTAATTAAGATACAAAATTAATCATATATTGGAATGAAAAGAGTCGAGAGAAACGTGCTCGATGGAGATATGACACAGAAAGAAAAAGAAATTGCAGAGTCATAGAATGTGATAAAATACATAAAAAGAAGTCATGCCAAACAATTTAACGAAAGAAAAATTGACAAACAACCCACTCTACTCTCTCCGTTGTTGCCAACTATAATCGTACTTTATTATATTTCTCATTTTTTCCTCATTTTTAACATAACCCAAATAGAAAGAATCTTTCTGAAAAGAAACAATTTTTAATTAAACAAAATATAGTTTTTTACAGCAACAATAATAATTTTTATATATATATATATATATATATATAAAACACCCCGTATATTTGATTCACATCAATCTTCATAGACTACTACGGATGAACTCTTATGCGGAGACAAGTGGAGAGCAGACATGAATGGCGTCCATACTTAACTTTTTTTCCAACACAAAAATGCTTGAACATTTTTTTTTGTCTGACCTTTATTTCAACCGACATAGTTGTGTGTATATATGGTTACAATTAAACTTAATATTCGCCGAAAACAATGTTGTCGTATTCTCACAATCTAAGTTATGATTGGCGATTAGTGTTGCGCTCAACAAATTAAGATATCATCTGCCCTCGGCTGAATTATATATTTGTGTCGGCTGTTTGTCTTGCAACTCCAAATAAAACTAAGCACGGCCCTATAATTCATCCCGTAACACCATAAACTTGTCATGGGCTTCTCAAAACACAAATACGTGCGAGCACGTTGGTTCTCAAGTTTAATTTCTTCGTGCCATAAGTTGGTTAAACACCCCACAGTTACTGAATATTATTTTTATTTTTTTAATGTGAACCCATATCAATATATATATATACTACCTCGGGTCCTAATTATAAGAATTGATTGACTAATTTAAAAAGATTAAAGAAATAAATTAAGTTAGTTATTTGTAATAAACATATGTTGTTTTTTTTAAAATATCCTTGCTAATCAAATATGTTTATTAAAACTGTCATTATTAAAAGAATTATTTTGAAAAAAATAGATAAATATTAGAGATAAAATGGATTGGGGTTTTATATTTAGGACCAAAATAAAAGTCAAACAAAGTCTTATATTAATGACCGAAAGTAGGGTGTGCGTATTAATCGGGGGGCATACAGCTGGAACCAATTCAAGCGAGGGTCATGAACCATTTTAGGCCAACAATACATTCCGTCTATGGGCACGAATTTTCCTAACAAGATATATATGTGTCTAGGAAAAAAAATAACGCTCTTTCCGGCATTAAATATGAAGCGAATCAAGAAGAATTTATTTTTATCATAGACATAAATTTGTTTTATTTCTTAAATTTATAACATTTTTTCAAACTATCCTATTAAATGCACACAGAAAGAGCATTTTTATAAGGCCACAGCTTCACTGCAAATGGGAATTAAAGAGGACATTTTAAAAGAATCAGTACACATTTTTTATAAATAATTAGTTTAACTAATTTTTTTAATTGTTATAAATTAGTTATCTAATTCTCATAGTAAATAATTAAGAAATGGAGGCAACATGATATAAGAATTGGGGGATGAGCGAGACAGGATTGCAGAATTTGTATTTTTTGAAATGAAGGATAAGTGACATATTTTTGTGGAAGAAACAAAACGAGGAATGGGATAGGATAAATGAGGTGTGGCCGCATACAAGGAATAGGGCATATAATTCAAGAGAAGCCCACAAATAATTTATATATTAAAAAAAAAACCCTTAAAACTGATTGATTGATTATGGGATTAGTGAGGCAAGTGAATGAAACGGATCATTGTTGGATTAAGATCCTTCCTTCCTCCACCCCCCCATGTGCTTCATCTGTCGGGCATAACTTGTACAGCGGATTCACGTACATCATGCGCGATCATCATATCATGTATTTATGATTGTAAACATCATCTATCTATCTATCTGTTTGGATCCCTTAATCCATACATATACACGCGCGCACATATTTTTAATGGATATTGATTTTTTGAAACCCGGGGGAAACAAAGCTTTTTGTAACATTGAACACACAGCTACTTTAAGCTAAAGAGGGGGTAACATGAGATAACGTGCAAAACATGAGATGGGAATTGACATGTTTGCCCACATTGAGAGGGTAATAGATGAGAGAAATGAATGGGGTGACAACTTGGGGGAGACATGGTGACGGGGCACATGGCTTTGCCCCCGTAACGACGCGTGTCTCTCTCCTCCCTAAATCCAAATCCAACAATATTTTAGCTCTAATTTTCAGGCGGCCTTCTTCTTTCTTAAAATTAGATAAATAAATACTAATGTTTCCTTTTGTTTTGAGGTGCATGCCATGCCCAGGAGGCAAATAAGAGAACAACAAGAGCTCCAATATTATTGTCATGCATATGCACTTCCTCTAACAAATTGGATCCTTTTTTTTCAAAAGAAAAAGGGGAAGAGGGTGAGTAGGAATGAATGAGATAAGGCAAGGGTTCCGTCCGTATGTGGGGGGTTGTGAATTACTGCTGCACATGGACGTCCCTGTCAGTGACCTCCTTCGCAAACCAGTATAAACCCACGCTGCCAACACCGTGCTTGATGTTGATGAGTATGACCCCCACCCCCCTCTTTCATCTATTATTTTTATTCAGATTTGAATTCTGTAATTCTTTTGAGTTATTCAAATAATAATAATGATAAAAGCTTAAATCTTACAAAAACGACTCGACAAAATACATTTACATAGACGTCAAGAAAAAAAAATATATACTACATCCGCTCTTAATTATAAAACCTCATTTATAATCTATAAACAAGATCTTATAATTAGGACCGGCAGTATATACATGCATATATATTAATTTTGATATGGTATTTAATTTAAATATACTACCTCCGGTCCTAATTATAAGACCCAGTTGACTTATTTGAGGAGATTAAGGAAGTAAGTTAAGTTAGTTATTTGTAATAAATAAGTGTTGTCATTCCTAAAATATCCTTGCTAATTAAGTGTATTGGCTAGAACTATCATTATTAGAAGGACTATCTTGGAAAAAAAATGCATAAATATGAAAGACAAAATGGATTGGGGTCTTATAATTAGGACCAAACAAAAAGTCAAACGGGGTCTTATATTAAGGACCAGAGGTAGTATATAATAGCATGATTAATGTTAAAAAAGGAAAAGAGGACAGATAAAAAGAAAGGAACAACAACCAAGAGTTGGTCTAATTAGCAAGAAGTTAGCTCATAGCCCATAAGATTATGAGTTCGAATCCTGTTACAGATATGAGAATCTTGTTAGTGGGCGATCTATAAATATTTTTATATGAGTTTTTTCAATATGAAACCGTGCTGCGATCTTGATGACAGTGATGAGCCTCTCCGGACTTATCTAAATTTTTGCTCAGGGAGGTTTTGGGGGGAGGGGGGAAGGACAGCCTGAATTAGCGGAAGATCACGTTAGGGGGAGAGGTGTACAAGGGCGTTTTTATATGAAGACAAGGACGCGACTACTTTATGGTTGGGAGGTCAGGACTCAGCAACATGAGGCCTGACCCATCCATTTTACACACAAATTCAAACCTCTTTCTAAAATGCAAGACGCCTCCCCAGTACTCTTTTTAAGTGCTCTTTGACTCTCTTTGTCTTTATTTAACCATCACATTCAATGTATCCCTATTTAACTCGCACAGCTTAATCATTGTTTATTCCTAGAACTACCAACTCAACATAATATCACCTCAACAGCATCAGGCCATACATATGCAATTTATACTGCTTTCCTGCCTCAATCTTAACCGTTGTCGTTTCAGTTTCACCAACAAGGGAAAAACGGCACTATAATTCAATGTGCGCGCGAGTATAACTGGACTCACTTCTGCAAAGGTTCCGTGGGTTCTTGAAGGTTTAAAATTGAGTTGGAGCAAAGCGAACTGAAAAAATCTTTTTTTATTTTTGATAATCCCACAGAAACATTGTGTCTTCTCAATTCTCAGCATCATTCGGTTTTATCAATTCTTAGTATCACTTCCTTTCAGGATGGATCGGCGAAATTCATCGACTTTCAATAACAAGATTGAATTGTTACTTTGAACAATTTATCAGAGAAACGAACCGCTGTGTAGGCTGGCACTTGTAATTTATGTGGATGATGTTGATATGCAGCATAAAAACTCACTTTGCAGGCTTCTCACGGGCATTGTTTCCAAATATATGTATGTATGTATGGGATGAATGAGAGGCAGCAATGATGATTGGATTTTGGTTAAGATTTTGATACTTTCTATAGATTTTGTGTTTGAAGGGCGCACGTGTGTGGGGCTTCAACTTCTGAGCCCTTTGTAAGGCTAAAAAGCAGAGCACACAGGCATTGCCATTCATCTTAATCACTTCCCTTCCCTCTTTTTAATGCTTCTTTCTCTCATGCTCGTTACTTCCATCATTTATCTAAGCTCACACTCAATGCCCTTTTTCACTGCTTCACATTCTTCTCAGCTACTTTATCTAATCTAAACAATTCAATGTCTACAGCTACCTAGCTTAGCCTCTTTAGTCTTTACCACTTCTATTCCCACCCAACCAAAAAAAAAAAAATCACTTTTGAAAGAACTAATTAAGATCTACCCTCCGATCCACCCATGAATAACAAGTTTTGACATTTTTTTTCAACTATACATTATACAAAATCATAAGTCAACTCGGCCATGATTACTTATGTCCCTTTTAGTTGAAGGAGTCAAACAAAGAATAATACCCCCACCCTGCGTAATTTTTAATTTAAACATGAAAAATATAGAACAACTGAATAACCCTTATTATTGTATTTTATCGTTATACAACCTATTCTATTTTTTTATTGTTAATTTGTAATATAAATTGATAACATTATTTTTAAGTAAAGACAGATGGTCTCTTATTTTTTTTAAAGGGTATTTTAATATCGGCTTGACGAGGAATGTCAAGCAGCCCAAGCAGTTTCTATCTGATGATGCTTCTTGTGGTCGACGATCATTTTTTCCCCATTAATTTGACATATATATGATTGGAAAAGCGTATTTAACTTATTTATAGTCCTGGTTTATTTATTTTTTTACTTTATTCACAGCTGGCGCTTTATATTTTTATACATTTCATTAAAAAATAAATGTGATATTTGAAAAATAACTAAAATTTAAAATTTCAAAAAATGTAATCCATAAAAATTTTCAAGATATTTATATCTTATACAGTAAAAAAAAAAAAATCTAATTCATACAAATCGTTTGGCCCCTCATTTGCAAATTGCACATTGGCATAATTGCATATTTGCATTTGAGTCTTCCTCAACTTGATCTGACCAATTTGCCCCTAGTTCTCCCCCTTAAATTCGAACCTTCCTTCGCCTTTCTCACTCCCCCAAACTCTCGCTCGCTCCCTCCCTCCCGCATTCTCTCTCTCTCCTTCATTCCTCTGCTTCGTCAAGCTCTTACCGGTGCATCTCTTTGACCTCAAATGGCAAAAGGCGGGAAGCTGATGAAGCTCAAGTGTCGGTGCTCAAGAAATGGAACTCATTCAGCAACAAGCAGAGCCGCTCCAGCAGCATCAACGCCGTCGCCGCCGACGACGAATCCTCCTCCGTCTGCAGGTCTGATCACCACCCCGTCTACGTCGGCAAGTCCCGAGAAGATACTTCGTCACCTCTGACGTCGTCGACCACCCTGTCTTCCGAGAGCTGGTGGAGAGGTCCCGCGACTCCGACGACGACACCATCAACGTCTCGTGCGAGGTTGTCCTGTTCGAACATTTGCTCTGGATGCTCGAGAACGCCGACCCACAACCCGAATCTCTGGATGAGCTCGTCGAGTTCTACGATTGCTAGCTCAGAAACGCTCATCAATCAGACTGATGTATACACACACAATCCCATATTCGTTCGTTCCTGTAATTGACTAGCAATAATCAAACTCGTATTTGATTTGAATGCTGCACTTTTTTTTTCTGGCTTTCCGAAGAGTTTGTCAATATTTTTACCGCTTCTCTTAGAAATAACATTGTTGATTTTGGACGTTGGGCATTTGAATGAATGAATGGGAAGAAGAGGAAAGACGGAGAAGCAGAAGAATGAAGAATCTGTGTATTGGAAATGGGTAGCAGTTGTAAGTGATTGTTCTTGTTCATCCGTTATCTTTTACAACGGTTAATATGATAGTACTGTTTACCCCAAATGCCCATCGGGTGAATGTTAAAATGACAATAATGTCACGAGTATGCCTCCCACTTAAAGCTTCAATTTTTTATCTCCGGAAAACTTGTTTGTCCAATTCTAAACGTGGGTCTTTTGTGCGCATAACACAAAGGGTGTTATAAGAATTACCCCAATTTCGTTTCGAACTGTCTCATTATAGTACTGAAGAGCATTAAATGAAAGCTGTCCCTTGAGGGGGCTGTGTTAAATGACACAACACATTGCCTCAGCTTATTTATTGACTCCTAGTTACATCACCTACAGTTATTGGCGATAGCACAAGTAACATGGGCCAACTAGTTGTTGTAGATAATAGAGTTGCTGTTCGTAATAATGGCATCTGGCTTACATTAATATCAACTAAGTCAGTTGTTTTTTTTCTTTGGTAGTCTATACGTAGGGAAAGGATGAAAAACAGAAGCAAACATCTCAAGGTTTTTTTTTGGTGGCTAAAGAGGCATTCACTACTAATAAACCAGAAACTTCAGAGGTTGGTGAAGCCAAGTAAATAAGTTAACTCTGGTTGTTGGCCCGCCTGAGTTTGCTGTTGTTTTTAGCCACACATTGTACTGAAAAACTCATCCCACAATAAAACCATATCACGGTAGCTTATTTCAGTAGTGTCTGAGAAATCCCAACCCATAATTTAAGGGGACCCAGAAAAAAAAAAAGGGGGAAGAGAGGAGAAAAAGAACCATATATAGATTATAGAAGGTAGATACAAAAAAGTCCACAATGGGAAACAGCAGTGGAGTCAACAGCTTTTAAGGGAAGAGGCACCAGAAAGCAAAGTTCCTGCATAATATAAAGCAGATAAGATTATTATAAAGCTTTGTGCCTAAATTATTACTGAAAACGCTCCTCTAAAGGCGAAAGAAATGCATAGTTTATGATCCTAATGATGAGGTAGTTAGGAGATTATTCTCTGGGCCAAACATATCCCACGCTCTCTGTGTGTGAAAAGAAAATTAAAAAGAAAAGACAGAGAGCTTCTGGTTAAGCTGAATATTGAAGATAGCTTAAAGTTTAAAGTGGATGGCACGAAAGTTGTTCAGTACACGCATGAGTATCTCTCGTGCTGGATTAAGGATACCATTACGCGCTGCCAAGCTAGCTAGCTTCCACATTGCCAACCCTACGAATGAGGGTGACTGCTTACTTCCACATCACAACAATGGCGGCTTTCTTTTCTTTCGATTTAGGTTTGGGTCCGAGAATCCCGAATAAGATGATGAATATAGATTGTACGCTGTAATTTTGGCGAGGGGTTTGCACATGATTGAAGGGAAACCATAGGATTCATGCTTGGGTCTGATCTTTTGTCGTTTCCTTTGGTTTCATACGATGTCATCACTTTTTGTTCCGATAAGGTGCATATTAAAATGTAGTCTGCTTGTTGGTTTTTCTACCGAATGAACGGTTGGGTTTGAACTTACAAAAGGATGGTACAACCTGCCAGCTATGGTTTATCTTGTGTCTTGGAATTTTTAGGAGTAACCACCCCCACCGGACACTCTAGGACGACTTGCACACAGGGAAAGAAGAAGGAATAAATAATTGAAGAAAGAAAGAAGATTGTATGAATTATAAAACTAAAAAGAAAGCACAGAGGCTGAGAAAGAAACGCTTTTTCACTAGAACTGGGGAAGGAAATTATTTAATAAAATGAAGACATGTTTCCGAGGGTGGGGTCAAGTTTAAAATATTGAATAATTAAACAATTTAGTTTATAGCTGGTTCACCTTTTCTTCCCCCTTTTTTTTTTTTGGGGTGAGGATTTAGGCCTTACCAGGCTAGTTTGAAGCAGGAGAAAGAAACAGGGTCTAATCATGTAGAGCCTACATGAAAACATTAATATAGTTATATTGAATAGGCGAGTTTTTTTACCCCTTTGCGATGGATGGGTTTATTTGAACTTTGAAGTCCAAATTTGAAATCACGAAAGCAGTCCTTTTTTGCGTCAACTTTTAAAAAAACGGAAACGAAAAGTCTAGAGTTTATAATACTAGTAGTAAAAAAAGGGAATGAAGAGCTTGAAATTTAAATGCCATTTGATAATTAGAATCTAACTTTAGGAGATAATACATTTAATTTTCAGTATAAGTGTTAGTTAGCGATTTAATTTAACCTCACATATAAGACCTTAATTCATTTGTTTATTATATTGGTTTTTTTTCTAAAATAATTACCATTGGTGACTAACTACACATGTTAGAGTGGTTTTGTTTTAATACACACGATTAATAAAGATATTTTTTAAAAAAATAACATTTATATATATAAATAATTAGCTTAATTAATTTTAAAGTCAAGTATCAGAGACAGTAAATAATAAAGTCTAAAGTGCATTCGGAAACTCCTTTGCCCATAACTTGATGTCAGAGTGGCAATTCGTTTTTTTTTTTTTTAATTTATTTGTAAATCAACATGCTTCGTGATTACTCGGTTGTGCAGCTTCTTTCTCCTTTTATCAATAACTTTCCGGAGACTTTCAACATGCCACACTATAAATATAATAATCATGTCAAGTATACAGTAATAACATTTAAAAGTAGTTTTTCTTTTTCAACAAGGAAAACCATTCTTTAAGGCCCGAAAGGTAATGGTTTTCCTTTGAAAAATCCACAGGAAACATAAGGGTGTGTTTGGATGAAACCAAATCATGGTTTGGAGAATAGCGTCTGGAGAATAGATTTTGAAAAAAATAGATTTTGGAAAGAATAGATTTTGTGAACAAGTGATTTTGAGAAGTGTGAGTGTGTTTTGATAGTTATTATTAGAAGTACTTTTTATATATACAACTTGGCATAAATTAATATGATAATTATAGAAAAAATATATTTTTATGATATATTTTAATTTGAAGGAATAAAATTGTTAATAATATTTTTTATTAACATATATTAATAATATATAAGATAAATCTAATTAATAAATAATTCCTATGTATATTATTTATAAGATATAAGATTAAATATATTTATAAAAAATATGTTTATAAAAAAAAAACAACCGATACATATCCTATAGGCTCTCCACTCTCTCCTTTTTCCTCCAAAAGTAAAAAATTTCTGTTTTTCTCAGAACCATGATTTGAAGTCAAAACCATGATTTTGAACCCAAACCATGATTTTGATTTTTTTAAGGGTGGTTTGGCTAACATTTTTCCAAACCATGATTTGGGGTGCTTGCCAACTCAGCAGTGGCCAGTGAGGTGTGCGAAGGGAGCGCCTGAAGGGTATTCTGTCTTTTGATGAGTAACGGGTCAAACATGAAGTGGTTGTGGGATGGGTCTTTGAATCGGCCTCAAGTCTTCACGGCTCACGACTCGAGGGGCCTGCCTGTCAGCCCACGTTATGTTAGTGGCTTTATCTTTGTTTGTTAATTTTTTTTTCCCAAAAGAAAGTTAATAATTATGTATACCAAATAAATAATAATTATAAATTTTATGTAATTTTTAAATTTATTTACAAGTTTTCATATTCCATTAAAAATATATTAAAACATAAAAGAAATTGCAGCGATCAAGTGGGATCTCTTAGTTTTTATTTGTTAGTTTATATGCTTTCCAGCCTCAAGTACTCTTTCAAGACCCAAAAACAAAAAAAAAAAGGAAAAAGGAAATGAGAGCACGTTATATGCATTATGTATGACCATAAATATTCCTTGACTCGAAATTCAAGCCGGATATTTTAATTTGAATTTGAATGTGTGGTGAAAGTTCATTGTATTATTGTATGTGGTTTTTAAGTATTTAAAAGCCCCACAATATGCGAGTATTACGAAAAATATATGTTAGAAATCTGACATTTTTTTTTTGGGGTAAAGCGTGATGGGTTAAGGGTGTGTTTGGATAGAAACCAAACCATAGTTTTAGAAGTGCTTTTACGGATTACGAAGTAAATATGTGAAGGAGATTATCTCGTTTTACGAAAAGTACTTCTGAAACTACGGTTTTGGGATACCCAAACAGGCCCTAAATGACTTAAAAACGAGGGTTGATAACAGTGAAAATGTAAAACGTGGGGGCAAAGAGAGGAATGAAGTAAAGAAGACGAGAGGGAGAAGAATTCAAAAGTGGAGGGGAGAGTCAGAAAGCAGAAAAAGCGAAGCGGTGGTTGGCATATCCAAAATCAGTTTTTTTTTTTTTAAATATTTTGATTTTACTTTTGATTTCCATCCAAACATATTGCGAAAATGGAGAACAGTTGGCAGTCAGAAGGGAGGGACAGACTGCCGAATGTTGAGTTGTCACGGGCCTCATTGTAATTTGGGTGATTCAGTGATTCTGCTGAGTCCGAGTCTCGACAGCATACAATCCTGGCTATCTCCGAACGATAATAGGCCACGTCCCCATCATATTTTGGTAACCCTCAAACCACTCGGGAAAAAATTATTTTTATATAAATTAAATTAAAACTCTCCCATTATATACTAATACTTATCTCTTTATTCACTTACTCCTACATCTTCAGATTCAGCTAATCAAGAGCACATTTAAAGTACTTTTTAAATAAAAGATTGTTTTGAAGCAAACAAAAAGAGATTAAACCGGCATATAGTTTTTATTTTTCACGAACATTACCTATACTACATTCAAAATTAACACTTTTTTCCAATAAAATTGTCAGGCTGAATTGTAGCTAAACATTATACGAATAAATAATTAGTTGGTTGGCCAAAAAGGAAAAAAAAAGGGAATAAAATAATTAGTGGGCGTATAACCGACTAAACATGAATCAGAAGTGGGCCTAAGCCAACAGATAAATGTCCATAGAAACGTTTCAATGTGTCTGTCATAACCCATGGTGCTTCCAATGGCTAATAAGATAGCCGCTCATAACGCTGGGCTCCCCATTTGCTTCTTCCACTCCTGTCTCCCTAACTTCCATTGTCATGCCCTTCATTATCTTTCTAGCTACGAGAACTTACTATATTAATTATATATACTATCTCTGGTTTTTTAATATAAGACTCTGTTGATTTATATTTTTGATTCTAAATATAAGATCCCAATTCACTTTATCTCTCATATTATATACTTCTCCGGTCCTAATTATAAGACCCAATTGACTTATTTGAGGAGATTAAGGAAGTAAGTTAAGTGGTTTTTATAATAAATAAGTGTTTTCATTCCTAAAATATCCTTACTAATTAAGTATATTGACTAAAACTATCATTATTAGAAGGATTATCTTGGAAAAAATGCATAAATATAAGAGACAAAATGGATTGGGGTCTTATAATTAGGACCAAATAAAAAGTCAAAATGGGGTCTTATAATAAGGACCGGAGGAGTATTTTTTTTCCAAAGTAGCCATTCTAACTAACAATGATAGTTCTAATCAATACACTTGATTAGTAAGGATATTTTAGGAAGACAACACCTATTAGGACAAATAACTAACTCAACTTACTTTCTTAATCTCTTCAAATTAGTTAACTAGCTCTTATAATTAGGATTGGAGGTAGTATTATGAATAATGCACCCTAATATAAATTTTATGTTCTATATTAGTGTTCATCTAGCATATATTCTTTAAATATATGGTAAGATTCTGCACTAGTCATAAATTGCACCACTTACTTGAGTTGCCAACTTTAGATAGAGTAATATTTATTTTCCCATATAATATCATAAACTTTGATTTTTTTATTCAATTCAATATTATCTATAAATACATGCACTTCCAACTAAAATATTTCACCAACCATTTAAAATTGAATGATAAAATTTTTAAAAACTCCAGAGTATAATTTGTAACTATAAACAAGCATCACCGTCGTTCCAAGTTATGAATGATTCAATCAATTAAATAACGTGTGTGAATTTTGACACTTGCATGAAATTTAAAGAACAAGTC
>NW_021634976.1:0-37324 GCF_004799145.2 Neltuma alba | reverse complement strand
ACTATGACAACTTTCATGTCCCCACCACCTAAGGCGACATCTATTTCCTTCTACCCTCAAGATAATAATGTGCTTGCTATTGGCTTTGATGATTCTAGCATCTTTATTTATAACGTCCGTACATGCAAGGTATGTGGCTTTTGCTTGATTAGAGAAAGACGTGCACCGCCCCGTGATCAGAGGAAATTGAAGCCAGTTGTCCGTGACTCGTGTATATGCAGGTTATCAGAAAGCTCAAAGGTCACTCAACAAGAGTCACTTCTCTTGCCTTCTCAAACACTTTACATGTTCTTGTTTCTGCTGAGGTTAATAATCAGGTTGGTGTTCAATACTCAATACAATTGTCACCATATGACTGCTACTACTTCTGAACTAGCTCCCATGTTTTTTTTTTCCCCTCCTGACCAACATGGATCTGTTTCCTTTGGCTACTTTGTCTCATTTTAATAGTTCAAAGGCATTATGGAATGACTAGCCAAAAAGGGCCAGGAATATGAACTTCTTACCTTTTCGACTTCTTGCAGATTTGCTTATGGAATATCGAAGGCTGGGAAAAAGTGAAAGGAAGGAACTTGCAGATACCTGCTCAAAGGAAGCCAGAAGTGCCATCTGATACTCACATTCAGTTTCACCCGGAACAGATAAACTTCCTCGTTGTACAAGATAGCCATCTTGCAATTTATGAAGCACAGGAATTAACTTGTATCAAACAGGTTCCTTATACTTCCCGTCCTATATGATGAACTTTTCTTCATGGATGTTATGAAATGACTAAATATGGCTCTTGTTTCATAGCAGTGGGTTCCGGTACTCCCTTTGGTTATCTCCCAGGCAGTTTTCTCATCTGATGGAACGGACATATATGCCGGATTTTGTGGATGGGACTATCACCATATTTGATGGTTTAAATCTTCAGCCTCTTTGCAAGATAGATCCCACTGCTTACCTGCCCCACACTTCAAGGTATGCCATTCCCCAGTCTGGTCAAAATCTCGAGATAAGCCAAAAGTGATATTTGCATTACAGTACCACAATCATCACGATTCAGGATAGATTGCCAAGTATTCTAGGACTTTGTGCATTGATATTAATACAATGTATTTGGTGGTTGCAGTGAGAGCATATCCCTACTTGCTATGGCGGCAAATCCCGTGACGGCAGGCCAGTTTGCTGGGGGCTTTCAGATGGTAATGTCTATGTGATGGAGCCTCCTGAGCCAGGACCTAAGTGGCCCACACTTGCACGTGATGACAAGGAGGCAGCAGAACCCAGTGGTGTGGGAGTCGTTTAGTCTGATGCGAATTGAGGGGGATAAGACTTGCACATGGTTTATCCAGGGAGCAATAAATCGGCCCAATAGTTCAGTTGTTGCATTAGTTTTATAGAAATCTTTCTGGGGCCTTTGTTGAAGGCCCGAACTCTGAAAAAAAAAAAAATTGATGGCCCCTGCTTATACCTCCTCTTTATCTGCTTCTAATGGATGTCATTGCGCTTTAATTGTCTCCCTCTCTCTGCTGCTCTTCATTTATCGTTTTTAATGGCTTTTAATTTTAATTTTAATTTCCTTCATCATTTTGTCCAAGGACAACGTGCAACATTAACTAATGCTAACAATTTGAATGCGTGGAAAAATTTTCAGATCGAAAGCTGTTGGACTAAGTGAAAAAAATATAGACAAAATTTTTTATAAATTTAATGTCTTGAAGCTTAATAACAAAACCTTATTTAAAATCCATAACATGATTTCTTATTTGCAGTCCAGTCCAAACAAGAATCCTCCAGTCCAAACTCTGTAGACCTAGGTCTTTTAAGGTTCATATAAATTCAGTCCCTAATAATTTTCTTTTGTAAAAATTGAACGAACAGAATGGTGTAAATTTAGAAGCTCAATAAAAGGAAGAATTGTTTGACAAAACAAGTGGGCTTCAAAGCAAGTATTAAAATATTAACCCAAAAACATTACAACGATGTTAATGCCTTTGTTTTTAATTTTAAAATATTAAGGTTCTCAGTATGTCATTGATGTTCTCAAAAGGTCTTTGAATATCATTTTTTTTCTCATAAAATATAACCAAAATTTTGGTTTTTGATTCTCCTTTAGAATAGGGTTTAAAATAGAACTATAACTAAGATGCTTATTTGCTCGGGAAGAGGCAATATGTATAGCACAATGTTACAAGCAGTTCTCAATATCATGACTAACTCTACAGAGCGATCTCCAAAACAAAGTCATATGGCTCAGATCTATCGACTTGTAGAGTGCCAAAAAAATAGCTTCAAGATTGATAGCTAAAATATACTCCTCTTGTTCTATTTATATAACAAAAAAAAATATTTTTTGATCCTATTTATAAGACATTGAGAGAAATTTTTTGTATGAATATGTAATTTTATCTCTCATTTATTATTGTGTTGACTTTGTTTATATGAGGCATAATGTATATTAAATAGGTATAAAGTTAAAAAGTCATTAAATTTTAAATAAGAGTTAATGAAATTTAAAGTTTTTCTTAATTTATGTAAAACATGCTGAAAATACTTTATAAATAGGATCAGAAGAGTAAAAATTAATAGAATAGATAAGAAAAATCGAGTTAGCATTAGCTAAGAAGCCTTATCCTCCAGCATTCCCGCCACAGCATTGAATAATATGGCTTATTATAAATATTATATTTTATATTGATATTGACAACTATAATGAAAGAAAAGTATTTATTTCCATGCTTTAAAAACAATACCGTATCCTGCCATCTACCACCCATGGATTGTTACAATTCACAAAACAATATTGACTCCAACTATGCAGCAAACTGACCAAATCAAATCATTCACCATCTCAAAATGACAAATGAAATCATCACACCATCACTCCCAACTATGTATAAAGAATAGCAACCTCGCAGCAAGCCTCCTCAAGAATACAACACACGACCAACACCAAAACAAAATACAAGCATAGCTCCAACCATTGGGCTACACAAAGCAGTCTTGGGAGGAAAAGGGAGAGTAAAAAATACCCCTGCAATCAAAAGACAAGAAATCCATCAATTCAGTACACCCTCATGATTTTAACAATGGTGAAATTGAAAACACCAAACAAGGAAAGCAAGCATGTTTCAAATGTTGCTTGAAACATTGAAAAAAAATTCTCTGTACAATCGAAAAGCACACAAACTCAAGACCTATGGTTTCACTATGTTTCTCTATCATCCAAGAAAACAGAGCATCAACATTGTTCTCACAAATGTTGTTGGTCAACACAATGCAACGACACATGTCCCCTTGCATTGCCAAAAGTATATATGCCCAAAACTTCAGATATAACACGCTTTTACAGTGATGTCTCGAGAGACGATTAATCCATGAGCGTACGAAAGCCCTGCGAACTTAAACAAGTTGGCAGACTGCAAACTTTTCATAGCTGTGTGAAAAATCACATCACAAACAGCATGTTTGAACTTTTCCCGCAACCAGAGGCAACCATTTAACCCGGATCTTGTCAGACCCTTGACATGACAACACCCCTATTTTAAAATCACTAGCACAAGTTTCAAAACAGGTTTCACAGGATTGAGATCAACAGGATGCAAGTAAGTTTACATTATGATTTATGGGCAATTCACAAATTGCCTAATTGCCAATGCACATAAACGAAGAGTTATGCAACTTCTACAGGGATTTTCTCCAGCACCTTTGTGAGTATTGAAATGTAATCTCCCAGAAGCATTCTGCGATTTTCACTTCAGGAATTTAACAGAAATACAAATCCTATTGAGGTTACCAGAAGCATATACAGAAATATTTCAGAACAGGAAAAGCGCTTTCCAAAAATTCTATTGTTCATGAAAACATAATTTCAGCTATCATTATCTACTCTTTTCATGAATGCCACATCAAAATACCTTTTTGGAACAATCACGAAGTCAGGAAAAAGGGAAACAAAAGGCACAATCTAATTTACCTGTTTTAAATGGGATGAAAAAGCCATCACAAATATTAAGAAACAGAGGCATGAATATATGCCTCCAAAGAATTTCAAGCTCTTGAAGAAAACTCAAAAATGCTCCAAGATGTGATGAAGTCTCGGAACACGCCGCCGGAACAGTGGTTCAAGGCGAAACGATGGTACACCAAATTGCCACCTCTGAGCATCATACATTTCATTCCACGCCTGTACTATCTCGTCGATTTTGAAACCCAAACCTGTGGTTATGAAAATTGTCAGTTATATTTTCTAATCCTGAAGGACAACAGGTGAAATATACACAATCATTTTCAACATCCCATACCTTCTAGTGCTGTTTGATTGGAACAATGATTCTTTATCATGACCCCTATATCTGTTGGAGAAGCTCCGGCAAGTTCAAACTTCTCAACAGCAACCTCCAGACATTCCTCCCATGAAGATAAGCCAATCTTATATTCCACAACAGAACGCTCATACAATATGGTGCCCCATAAAATATATATTTGGGACCTCACATTTGTAGCCTGCTCTGCAGCTTCATCAGAAGAAATATCCTTGAGAAGACCATCTAAGCCCATTTTTTCCAAATGCGCTCTATATTTATCAAATTTGGATAGTCCATTTAAACGCTGCTCTTCAATCTCCTCCCACATCAGCATGCCTCTATCCATGCTGTCCTCTGCCTTGTTATATAGTTGTAAAACCTCACTGGAAGGGCCATCCTCTAAATTCATTTTGCATGCCAATGCATAATACCAGCAGAGCTTTGCTTGCTCGAACTGCTGATGGCCAAGTGCCAGAAATCCCTCATAGAAGTCTGGTTTCATTTTCAAGGCTTCTTCATATCTCATCTCTGCTTTCTTGTACTCCTTTCTTGCCCACTCATATGCAGCTTTAATTCGCTCATGAGCAGATTCTTTTGACCCATCCTCTGAAATGGAAACACGCCTCCTTGCCCTGGACATGTGAACATTACCCCAATTAAATAATGCCAAAGCCGCCATCTCTTGAAATTTATCTGCAGCGATTTCAAAAAGCTCTTGAGCATCGTCACTCGTTACCACATCTTCCAAGGCTTCTGAATATAGCTTCATTCCCACCTCATGCATATCCAAATATGAATCAGAATCAAACCCAACATGGTTCTTGAACATCCTAGCAAATTGGATTATCCAATCCTCCACATTAGTCAGCTTATTCGCCAAATCCTTGCCTGCTTCCTTTGGCGCATGCTCAATACCATCACCTGGCATCTCATCCCCATTGGTTATTCCATCATAAGTCGGTTCCTTCTCTGGATTGACTTCCGTAATATAGAGTCGAAGAGAACCCAAGGCATCACCTGAAGATTCAGCTAATCTTAATTCATCAGTAGTAGTGATGGTAACCAAATCACCCTCTTGATCCTTATATTTAACAAGAACACCCTTCAATCCAGCAAATCGATCCTTAATTATATCCCTCACCAACCTCATGCTACAATTCAATGGCAACTGCGCCCACCTTATATCCTCTCCAAATACCAACTTCGCCGTCCTTGTGACTACTTTTTCTTCTTTAACAGGCTCCAGAACCACTTCCTTTTTCGCAATTGTTTTTGACACCACTTCTTTATCTTTAACAGCATTCGCAGTATCCTCAAGAATCACCTTATCCTTTGCCTTGCTCTCACTCTTTTTACTTTTCTTTTTCTTTATTTTTTCTCTTACCACTTTGCTCACAGGGGCAGCGGTAGGTTGCTCCAAACTTGCCAAATCTTTCTCATCAATAGTGATGCCTTTTTCTTCCATGGTCTTTTTCAAACTCCCAAGAATCTCCAATGCATTGAGATTATTAGGCTCCACGGTCAAAACAAAATTAACATCTCTGAGCGCATAATCGAATCGATTCAATGCTTCATAGCACTTTGCTCTTCTCAATAGAGCCTTGCTATATCTTTGTGATACTTCAAGAGCTAGATTACATTCATTGATTGCTCGAGGGTATTCTCCAAGACCGAGTTGCATATAACACGCAGCCATATTGGTACGCAAGTGTGCCACATCTATGTGGTTTCCGGGAAGGAGCTTGAGGGCCTTTTCATACTTCAACACAGCCCCCTCATGATCCCTTTTCTGAAAGAGTCTATTGCCTTCTTCCTTGAGATCCTGTGACATGTTGATGAAGATTGCCGTGTCTTCGTCGAAAGCTTTGGAAGTCCTCTCAGAGGGCTTGCTCTGCTTGCCGCTTGCATGCGCAGCCTTATGTGTTACAGGATCCTTCTTCTTACCGGTGGGCTTCCCCATTGATAGTTTAACAACAAACAAACAAAACGAAAGTATCCCCAATATCAAAGTCCAACAATTCTAATAATAAGCACAACCCCTCCACAGAAAAAAAAAATATGGAATCCCAAAACTTTATATAACAGAAAGTAGCAGAATCAAAAGTAAACGAAACAATGGAACAGATATTCTTATATCCTAACCCCGAACCACTTCAATCCATCAAGATTTAGGCAGAAGAACTTATGACGAGGCAGGAGTTTGTTATTGAAAAGAAACCAAAAAAAAAAAAACGATTGTTTTTTGGGGGATGGGAAACAACACTCTGTCTCAAGCTTGGCGCCTGTTTTTTTTTGTTTTTTTGCTCCTCCGTTGTCTGAATCTATTCAGCCAGACTAATCCAGAAAGAATCAAAGAAGAATTTCACAATAAAATTAAAAGCTTGGAAGTGGTATATCGGTGGAAACTGAATAGAGGGAGGGAGAAGAGGAAGCGTCAGTGGAGGTCTGGGTTGGAGCATAAATGCGAAAGCATGTCCAAGTACTCCGTCTTTGTGCTAGGGTTTGCATTCATCCAAGTCAACGCTGGCAAACGAACAGAGAAGTCCCCCTGGCCCCAAAGGCGCGTGTAACAGTAAGTAAACACTACGTATATTGTTAAAATGTCCAAATAAATTGAAACCAGTTGCTGGCTAAATTTGACCATAAATATTGTGATATGAGCTTTTTTTTAAAGCATAAATACTCCTAAATAATAAAAAAATGAAAAATACAAATATACAAGGGGAAATCACAAATAAAGACCCTCGAATTAGCAAAATCACTATATGGTCACCTGAATATGCCAAATTACCATGAGGGACCCGGTCTCAAATTGTAATTATGAAATCAGACTAAAAAGACAAAAGTGCCCTTATTCTCTTTCTTCCATCACCCCATCTCTTTCTCTTTCCTTCTTTTCTTTCCCTCTGTCTTCGTCATTCTCTCCCTCTTCATCTCCCTCCCTCTCTCTTCTTCCTTCTATTCCTCTCCCTCTCAAAAACATTCATCTCCTACCTATGCATTCATCAATATGATTAAGGTTGTAGCCATTCTCACCAATCTTTATTACAAAAAAAATGGTGACCCATCATTAATGCTAGTTGATGACTTTTGACTTTCATTTCCAGAGATGTTTTTGATATAGTGTTGTTCAATTGTCGAGAATACTGTCTTCTTTTTATTTACTTATACGTGGGAATCGATAATTTCCTCATTTGATTAGAGTTTCTGGTTGCTGTCAAAACACCTCTGGTTTTTTGTCATTTGACTTACTATTGTTATAATTTTACTTAATAGTGTTGTAACCACAGATTTGTTAGTTTGATCACAACAACATGGCATAACGATCTAAAAATGTTGGTATTTTGTTTATGGGTAGAGCAATATTAACATTTAGTATTTATAGTTGTAAATGGTATCAATATAGATCCATTTAATGTTCTGAAATTCATGACAACCCTCCTCACTAACTTATAATTTCACTTACCATAGTTGTTATTTGGCTTTCCACTCTTGTCAATTGATTTTCACAACTTGTCATCCGCCTTACTTAACTTGTCATAAATTACATATCAGAACTTGTTATCTGCTAAAGAAATATGAAAATTCTGTCATTTGAAAAGAGAAAATTAAATTTTTATGAATTGCTTATCATAAGTCGTCATTTTTCTTACTAAATTTGTCATTCGTCTTACTGAACTTGTCATTTGCCAAAGATGTTTAGTAAGGTATATGACAACTTCTGATAAGCAACTCAAAGGAATTTAAGATTCTACGTTAAAATGACAATTTGTACAATTCCTTTGCAAATGACAAGTTTAGTAAGACGAATGACAACTTCTGATAAGCATTTCATATGAATTTAATTTTCTCTTTTCAAGTGACAATTTCTAGATTTATTTAGCAGATGACAAGTTTTGATAAGCAATTTATAACAAGTTTAGTTAGGCAAATAACAATTTTAGTAAGGTAAATGACAACTTCTAATAAGCATTTTATACAAATTTAATTTTTTTGTTCAAATGATAGAATTTTTAGATTTCTTTAGTAGATAACAAGTTTAATAAGGCAAATGATAGAATTTTTGTGTTGCTATCGTTGTATTTCTGTCACCACGTTTCTAATTAAGTGGACAACATTAAATAGCTCTATATTGTTACAATATAGAAATGATTAACAAAAAATGTTAACATTCCTTTGTACAATATAAAAAGACTATAATTATCATATTGTCATGTGTTTCTATCATTGCATTGTTGTCATAATAGTTAAAAGTCTGCATTAACAACACTAGCATGCAAAATTACAACAATAGTGATCATTACATTCCCTCCAATATATTTAACTTCTCTTTCATCACTTGCTTCAAAATGTCCACCAATGTGGATGTAATGTAACAAGTTCTGTTTTTGTTACTGCATTTCTATTATCACAACAATGGTGATCGTTACATTCCCTTCAACACGTTTACTTCCAGATTTCTTTGGCGAGTGACAAGTTGAGTAAGACGAATGATAAGTTTAGTAAGACGAATGACAACTTCTGATAAGAAATTCATAAAAAATTAATTTTCTCTTTTCCAATGACAACATTTTCAGATTTCTTTAGCAGATGACAAGTTCTGATATGTAATTTATGACAAGTTGAGTAAGGCGAATGACAAGTTATGAAAATCAATTGACAAGAGTAGAAAGCCAAATAACAACTGTGGTAAGTGAAATTATAAGTCAATGAGGAGGTCTGTCATGAATTTCAGAACATTAAATGGATCTACATTGATACCATTTACAACTATAAATACTAAATGTTAACATTGCTCTGCCCATAAACAAAATACCGACATTTTCAGATTGTCACGCCATGTTATTGTGATCAAACTAACCATTCTGTAGTTACAACACTACTAAGTAAAATTACAACAATAGTAAGTCAAATAACAAAAACCAGAGGTGTTTTGACAGCAAACAGCAACTCTAAATCAAATGAGAAGATTATCGATTTCCAGATACAAGTAAACAAAAAGAAGACAGTATTCAACTAGACCATCTTTAAAATCTTTAAAATATTCAAACCAGCGAACCCTGTAGCTTCTATCAACAGCTTAAAGAACTCAGCCTTCTTCTTCTTTGCTAACAGAGAAAACGATCCATAAGGTTGATCGCCATTGTTCAACAAAAAGGTCGTAATCACTCCTTGTTTCAGAATTGCAGAAAATTGTCCCAAATCTTCCATTCCTCCGTCACCGACTCTTCTCCCTGCTAATATCCTACGCAAGGAGTTCGAAAGCCCTCTTTGCCCCTCATGAGACCATTCGCCATGGAGGAGACCCAACGAAGATGTTGCTTCGACCCAAGGAAGAAAGAGAAAGAAGAAGAGAGGGAGAGGAAGTCCGAGGAGAAGAAGGAAAGAAGAGGTCTCTCACTAATGTCTACCTTTGTTATTGAATCTGAGTAATTGAAGGGTATTTTAGTCTTTTAGGTGTGATTTGCTAATTGCAATTTGAGACCGAGTCCCTCATGGTAATTTGACATATTCAGGTGACTATAGAGTGATTTTGCTAATTCGAGGGTCTTTATTTGTGATTTCCCTAATATACAACCATATCATGTTTTTAAAATAATAATAAGTAGATTTGATTGGCTGAAAAAAATAGATATCATAAATCGGATGTCCCCGCAGGGACAAATAGATATGATAAATGATTATAAACGATTGAGAATGAAAATGTCAAATAGGACAGACGGCGTGCTCGGAAGACAAACGAGAAAAAACAAAGTATCTACAGATACCAGGCTGATTAGAACAGTTTATAAATTATTTTTTAATAGTGATTTATAGAATATAAAATAAATATGTAAGAGGAGTTTTATCTAGATTTATATGAAACGTGTTTATAAGAAATTTTTTTAACCTTTCCCAACAGACACATGCCCAAATCAATAGAGTATTCTTTTTTTTTTTGGGTGAAAAGAGGATTCTTAATTTCAAGCTATAGAAAGTTTTGTTTTTTAATGCTTAAAGCATGGAAAAGCTTTTCCCAGGTTAAAATGTCTTACTTTTTAATTGTCAGTTTTTTTTACTGCAATTTAGCTGTTAAATTTAAAACATAATGGGGTCAAAAGAACAAGAAAAAATAGTGGGTCCCAAAATGATTCCCGGAGGGCCGGTCTACAGCGATGGGGAAGGAGTAAAAGACAAAACCATGGTGGTGTCCGGTCCTTTAATTTTTGGTGTGGTATTGTTTAATACTATGTCCAATTTTTAATATAAAAATTTATTTGATTTTTATTTTGATTTTAAATATAAGAGTTTAATTCTTTTTATCTATCATATTTATCTATTTTTTTAAATAATTTTTATAACAATACTAGTTTTGGCCAATACACTTTATCAGTAAGGATTACATCTATTTATTACAAATAAATAACTTAATTGGTTTTCTGAATCTACTCAAATTAATCAACTAACTGTTGTATTAAAGACTAGAGGTAGTATTCAATTTTAATTTTATTTTACATATTCTTGTCAACCACTTTTTAATTTTAACAAAAAAATTTTGGTTCAAAGCTAAACAGAAGTCTAGTTTTTGTTTATTAATATTGTCATCTAAATAAGTGATAGGTAGGGCTAGTAGAACAGGCCAACCCGCGGGTTACGGGTTGGCCTGTGGCAGGCTGTGGATTATTTGGGTCGGGCTCAAAAAGTCTGTTTTTTGACGAGTTGGTATTTTATCAACTCTAACCCACCAACTCGTTAGATTTTTTTAAAATTTTTTTCTCATAAATAATTAAAAATTTAAAAAATCAGAAATGATTTGAAATATTCCAAGCATTTAAACAAAATTATAACACATTAAAATACAAAATATACAATTGTCCAAAGTTCAAACTCCAAATAGGATAAAATACAAGTTCAAACATAAATTTTTCCTACCTTTCCAGCCCACCTCCTGATATTTTAACATATTAAAAAAAAAAATTTAGGCAGGACCTGCCAACCCGCGGGCTGACCCGTTGTAAGCTCGGGTTGTAATAGTGCGGGCTCATATTTTTTAGGTGATGGATGGTTAGCCAACAACCAACCCTAATCCACCTCTTTTAACAGGTTAACAGGTTCGACCTGTGGGTCCAACCCATATTGCCGGTTCTAGTGACAGGAATAGCGGGTTCTTCTTAGAATATGCGGCAAGTAGGCGATGAAAACATGAATTTTCATTTAATATTTTCATCCTTTATATTCAAAATGGCAACATTAAACATTTCATAATCCTAAGTGTTTTCATAAGATGCATGGTGAGAATTCTACACCCGTGGGATCATTCTTTTATTTGCATTTGCTAATGATCAAATGTTAAGCGGGTGAACCATATATACATACGGTAACCCGATGAACAATTTGAATGATGCAAGGAAATACAAAAATAGTAAAAAAAAAAATCGCAATAATACAGGATAAACTTAATAATATATGCAAATATGTGCGGAAAATATAAAATGGATTCCAAACCTAGGAATATGCTGCCCTCCCTGTAGATCTCTTTTCCGCAAACATAAAAGGCCAGCATGTTTTTGAAGTCCTCCAACGTCACGTTTCCAAGCCTCAGCCTTTAAGATGGCCACCATCAGAAATTATTCACTTCACGAACCTCTGCCATATCTGATTCCTGTCGGCAGGAGCAAACAGCATCCAATTCAAGAGGAGTTTGGAATCCTTGGGTGCTGCTACGTTGTTAGCATATTACCCTTTAGCTGCCCTGAGGAAACCGGCCAGGAGTGGATAATACCACGACAAGGGCAAAGGTTGGTCATTATTCACACTTCTGTCCCTGTCGCTTTCCCTCGGTTATTTCACTACCACGAATTAACGCTGTAACTCAACCGTCCGCATCATGCTCTCTGCTTTTTGTGACCCGCAGTGGAGAGGCGTCATTCTTGTTTTAGAGGCACGTGTGTAGTGATGAAGCACTGAAGTTGGAATCTCACTGTTGAGGATGGAATTTGCTTTTTTTTTTTCTCAAAAAGTTTGGGTGAGTTAGTCCTGGTGACGGGATTTGCAATTGTGCAGACCTGAAAGCCGAAAAAATGGAAGCCCAATATGGTTTAAGAAGAGGGGGCCTTTTTTTTTTCGGGGGCCACAATAAGGATACGCTGAACAATAAAAGAAAATAAGGATGATGGCCGAAAATGGCCCACAAATCATGTACTCCAAAATGCATTGCTGCCACATGGTCACGTTGGTTGGTTGTCCCGTGAGTCGGTGGATACGGAGAATATCACCAGAACCTGAACCTCACAGACCGATTTCTGTTTTTAATTTAAGGCAGAGCAGGGGCAGAGACTCAAATACAGCACCGAGAATAAAATAAGGGAGTCGGGATAGACAGAACCAAGGAAGACAAGAGTGTAGGAGGTGGAGTGGATAAGGGGGTGGGTGTGTGGGTTCATGAACGGAAGGACCACAATAATATGCACCTGCCTTACTCGTCGCCGCCTCTCCTTAAAAATTCTTCCTTCCTTGTCACTCTTCATGCCTGTCTTTCCCTCCCTCGGTGAATAGTTTATATATGTTAATTTGTTTGGCAGCCATTGTCTCACAATATTATAATTGTTTTGAGAGATCTACATTCCTGAATAAGCCTCTCCAGAATTCCAGAAATTGATGGGGAAATTCCTGCGCGGGATTGGGATTTTATGATGCCTTTGCGTACGGGAGACAAGCAGGGGCCAAACCCAGGCCTAGGCATTTGACAGGGGGAATAGGAGGATGAGGACGAGACCATTCTTCTTGTCTCATTCTTCAAGGTCGGCTCATTCATTCATGGGTCTACCTTTTTCATTCACAGCGCCACACGTCCCCCGCCGCTTTCCCCTCGCAAAATTGAGTGGCCACAAGCGTGTGATCCAACACACGTCTCTTTCCCCATTTCACCACCCTACCCTTCACCGTCCCCTTCTCAATTTCGTCTACTTGACTTTCCCCCTAAATTCGAACCACTTCCCATCTCTATTCCATTCACATCCAATTCGTTGCTAGATAGCAAATATACGACTTGTATGATATATTTTTCCCCGTGAGTTACGTATCCACCTTTTCTTTTATCGATTTCTCAAAATCACAATTCACAACCTTGCATCTAAAAGAAAACTTCACGGAGTACAATGCTAATTCGTTTTATCTTCATCTTTCTAACATTTTTGTCATTTTACTCCCTAATTTTGGTTTTTGCCTCTATCTATCTTCTACATCTGACACCCTCGTTTAAATTTGTTTTTTTAAAAAAGTACAATTTCTTACAAAATAATGCCACTAAATAATTAACTTAATCAATGATTCAATCTCCTAGACCAATTTTTTAGTGTACATGAATTAATTAACTAAATCTTAAGACGTGAGAATATCAAGACAGAATATTCTTTTTTTTTATTATGTTTTGGTCTGAACTCTGACCCGACGATGTCCCGGTTTCAATTTCATGCACATTTTTCGTCCGAGTCACTGCATTATTTTCTCACACTGGGTTAAAATGCTTTTCCATCGTCTTCACTAATCAAGCCACAATGGCCAGCGGGCTCGGTCTCTTGGTCATGTCCCTCCCCTTCAACTTACCACTCGAATCTTCTCAATTTATTATTCCCTCCCAAGTTTTTGACCTGATATTCCCTCCCGAGTTTGAATTCCTTTTCCCTGAAGGGCCAATTTACATTTTAAATCATTACATTACACTTCTTTTCTTCATTTTGCCGTGATTCCATCATTAATTCGATCCCCTAATAATCTTTGATTTGATTTCGTTCTTTACACATTTTTTTAAAGCTAAGTTGTAAGATGTCGCCTTCAAGGTGACCAACAGATGGAATCCATCTCCCGTGGCAAACACGAAGCCCATCTCCAGCCGCAGCACCCTCTAGCTAAGAAAAACGAAATGCAATTGAAGAATTAAACAATTCCAAGACAAATTTTAAAATGAAAAAAGAAATGAAAGAGAGCGCATACCTAAAGAGCACCAGAACGCGACGGAGAGTCAATGGCGACACGGAATACCGGCAACAGCGCCACCAGATAGAACGGCAAACATAACCGAACCGCTATGCTGCAAAAAATAACGGGATGGATCACGCCATTCACGAAAGAAGTTTATAATCTTATCATACCAAAAATCTTTCTAGGTTTCAGTTTTAATTATTGGGGTCGAAAAATTGATCCCAAGTTAACCGATATGCGACTTATGTTTTATTCGAATTATGATTTAGGGAAAATATAGAGTCCATTAAACTCCTTCCATAGCTAATGGTATGTACATAAAGGATCTATCTGGGTCCAGGCTCAAAGTTCTACTACGGAACCTTTCACGGATTCCGGCAACGACCCCGAACGTTGACTTGAACCGACAATGCTCCAGACGACGAAAGCAAAACTCGCCGGAGGGGACGCGCTGCAAATCTCTCGCCATCTTAACAGCTTCGCAGAATTCCATCTCTGGCGGCGTACCTCAATGCAGAAAAACACGAGTAAACCTGTCAAGGTGAATATCAGATATCCTCTGCCTTGGACATGATCGAAAGACGACTGGGCCGGGGCTCGAACGCCGCTCTCCTCCTAAGCTGATGAGACGAAGGTCGAATCAAAGCGGTCAGTGCTCTCTTAACCCACTCACCTTCAACCCCTCCTATTCTCACCAAGGAGTTCTTCATCGCCGATCTGCGCATGTTCAGCCGATTGGAGGGGTATGAGTAGGCGTGATTGCTGCTGTTATGATTCGGCATATTCCTATGAAGGCTGCATCTAAACGAACCAGGATGTGACGTTGGCGCGCACATACAGGTCTTCTTCTGGAAAGAGATGGGATGGTTCTTCCTACCGATGACATGGTTGGAGATGGATCGATTGGGAGAGACGGAGCGTCGATCAATTGAGAATTTGACGGCGGAAGACGGTGGCGTAGAGCTATACAAATTGACCTGCGTAGGAGAAGCGGAGCGATGATGCGTGTGATGGTGATGGTGTTGGGGTTCCGTGAAGAAAGTGGAACAGGGAGATGAGAAACTGGAGCCTGAAGAAGAAGCGAAAGCATATGATGGTGAAGAAAAGGGAATGTTTGAGGTGGAGTAAGAGCAGAATCTTCCAGAGGGTGAGAGCGAGCGAAGCACTGGTCCGCTTGATCTTGTTCTGGAAGACGAGGCAGCCATTTTCCGGGAAGAAGAAATAAAAGAAAGCGAAATTTTCAAAAAGGAAACAGAAGTAACAGAAGAGGGATGATAAAATATCTTGTTCCTCAAAGACCCCTTGAGGGAAGTTGGTTTGGCAAACCTAGCGAGTCTCGGAGGCTGTTTATATAGCTGCCCGCGGAAGAGGGTTAAGGGTAATAGCGGGAAAAGACCGGGGGTGTTAAGGAATTACGAAATCGGGGTTAACTAACTCAACTATAGTTAAAGAAGGGTTTGATGAAGAAGTAATTGAGGGAGTGGTATGGATTCTGATCGAACGGCTGAAGCGAGATGAACTGCACAAAAGGACGTTGAGGGAACAGCTTCGGCAAGGGAGACGCAAAGGCTGCCAAGTATGAGATTATTTATGAAAACACTGAGCGCAAACGTACGAGATGCCCACATATATCTCTGAGTCAAAACAACATGCCAACTACCGAACTACGTATGACTTTCCCACATGCTTTCTCCAATCTGCCTTGAAGTTTTATGGAAATAACCGCTGTGTCCCTCTCTGAAACCCCCGGTCATTTACGTTCTCCGCGTACGCTTCCCGCCAATTGGTGGCTGTGCTTTATTGCTTTAATCCACCTTTTTTCTAAATACTTCTACTTCACAATTCTCAGGCCAACGAAATTAACTTAAAACTTCCTCACAGATACAGTTCACGTGCTAAATTACTGATATTTTGCCCAAAATAAGAGAATGTGTGTTCATGAGGCGGGCAAGTGAACAAAATTAGCCGGGTGGTTTGGGGCATGTGAATGTAATTTTATACTTTTATGGGAAAATTATAAGTACGGAATTTTAAATACCAGTGACTGAGTTTAGGTTGAGGAGCAAAAGTCGTGTGTACATTTATTAAAATACTGTGCATTCCATGTATCGTACAAGTTTAAAAAGAGGTAAATTGTTTGTCTTATAAATAAGAAAAAATGAAAGAGGTTAAAAATTATCCATAAAACATATTGAACTAATTTGATTAGATTAAAAAAAATTAGATAAATTAGTTAATTATAAGAAATATGACTTTTTTTAAATACCATAACCATCTTCCTTAATATCCTCCCTTCTTTTTTCACTTGATTATGGTTGAAAGGTAATTTAGAAAAAATTAATAAATATAAGAAATAAATCTTATATTTTTTATCAAAATCAATTCAATAATTAGATCATATATTAAGAACGTGAAGAGTATAATATTTCAGTTTAAACATCTCAAAGGTCAAAATTTTATAGGAAAAAGCAGTGTCTAATTTGGTATTCTACAAATATATGGGGTGTTCGGATTGCAACCAAACCATGGTTTCAGAAGTGATTTTACGGTCTATAAAGCAAATATGTAAAGGAGTTTATCTTGATTTGCAGAAAAGTACTTTTCAAAAGCATTTCTAAACGTTTCCAAACACTCCCATAGTCAAATGAGTAAACTGCTCTTGTATCAAGTTTTTTTTAAAATGTTATCAAATTTATTATTATCAGTATATTTCTTATCATGATTGTTCAATATCTATTAACTTGTTAATAAATTTTTTTCGATGCAGAGTTATTTTTGTTATTTAGTTATATTTACAAAATACGAGATGAGATATCACTAGCTTTTTGAGATTTTGACTTTTTAAGATTACAATTTTCAGTGTTATTTTCCATATAAATAAAGTGATCTGTTACGATTTTTAATGTGTGTGCAGATTAAAAGAATCAAGTTTATAAAGTACTTAATTGAGCAAAAATCGGGGAGACCACGGAAGGAAGGGCGTGGGAGAGACGCCAAGGGAAGGTGAAGATGAAGAAAATTGAAGAGGGGGCCCTGTGGAGGTAGGGGGTGGCGGATTTGTTGGACTCATTCAACTGCATTGGTCTGCCAATTTAACTCAACCATCTGACTTTGTCAGTTGCTTACTTAACTTGTCAAAGCAATAAAGATTTATTTATTTCATGATTAAGGAGATTTTTTTTTCCTTAAATTATTTTCTGGACGCTAAACCATTAGGCCGTATGATGTTGCCATCAGAATATTAAAAAAATGTGCAATGGTGATCCTCCGTTAAGCATTGGTTTTGATGGTTGGCTGATCAGAAAAACTATAAATAAATACCTTGGGAAAATATCACTACCAATTAATTACAAACGAATGCTAAATTTACCAGTTACATATAAGATCAAAATATCATTTTAACCAACCATCTTGACGTGGTAATTCAGTAATTGTGTAATTTTAAATATAACGCACTTCGTTTTACAGAAATTTTACGTTGATGTTAGCTTATTTATTGGCAAGATCATGTACATTGCGTGAATGCAAAATCTAGTTGCTAATTAAGTTTAAAGTCACACTAACCCTAGAGTGCGATGTGAAACCCACGCACGCAGATGCACGACAAGAACCACGCGCTCTGTTCTCTACGTATATTATCTTCCGTCAATGGTGGACGAGGAAAATGGAAAAATGACGCGAGCGAGAAACTGCAGAAGGCAGAGGGAAAATGTCGAATACAAAAATGCAATATGAAATGGGAGATTCTTAATTCCAACGATAACAATTGACTCCGATTGATTCCGACACAAATGCCCAAGTATTTCATTTTTTTGGGGTCTAAAGTCTAAACACGCAAGTTTCCTCTCACAGTGTTTCTTAGCTTGTTCTCAGTTTTATTTTTTATTACATGCAAGTTTAAATTAATTGGATTTCAAAAATTTATTAAGGTTAAGATATATATCCAGACTCATAAAGGTACCTATAAATGTAGTGTACTAACAAATCAAGCATCAATAAATTTCTCACATTGCAGTATAGATTATGAGCCCATTTCTTATCGTCTTGTTAGTTGTCTATCTTTTTTAATGGTGTAAATTACATGTCTCTTTTTTTGCTAAAGTATAAGTGTCCTTCTCTTGGAAGCAATCCTATTTGAGACACTGTTGGGCACTAAATGTGGACACTTCTCCCAACGGGGATTCGAATCTTGATTCACCACGTTATGGGAGACTAACCATTTCTGCCAGACCCAACTCTTATTGGTAATTATATGTCTCTTGACATCAATGGAATATTGATTTACCCTTGGAAGTTTGGGGAGCCCAACAGGTTGCAAGCAAGAGGCAAGTTGATGAAAGGGCTTGTCTCAGCCACGTTATAGTTTGATAATAATGCATAATAATGATTTGGGGAATGGGGGCAAGCTTCTGAAATTTCCACGCACCACGGTAAATGCTTTAATGAGAATACAAGTAGAGAAGGTTAAGTAACGATGTATTATTTTGTTTGCGTGCGTATGGGGAGAATGGGTAATTAGAATAAAAGGCGAAGTTAATGAGAAAAAGACATGCAGCCAACCAGCGTAGAGATGAAAGAGACGGTGTTCTGATTTTCATAAATAGGGAAAGATGAGCCAATGTTAGGCCAACAATTTCATGTGTGTAGGGTGCATACATGGCAGGTAACTAAATTGGAGGGGTACCAAGTCACAAAGTGCATAATTAAATAAAGAAATTGGGCACCAACTCTGTTTCTTTTTTTTCCCTTTTTATCCTCACTGTTGTGTAATGTCTAAAATAGGGAAGTTGTTTACCAAATGACACTTTAAATCTTTTGCAATAATACCATCCACCAATCAATAAATATATGATATCAAATTTATAACGAGTTATGCTGTTTATAAATTAGGAAAAAGTGAGCTTGCTCACATTTTTATTTTACTTTTAAACTTATTACTTCCGTTTATAAATATAAAAACCAGTTAACTAATTTGTAAATATTAAAGAAATTATTTTCCAGTTATTTGCATCAAAAACTGTCTTTCTTTAAATATCCCTTAACATGCATTAAGGAGAATCCGGTAAAAAGAAAAAAAGAATTTAGGAGACAAAATAAATTGATGTCTTATATCTATCACGAAAAAAAAGTTCTATATTGATTAGCTTTTTTATATGAGTAGAGTTTTGTGTTGATTTAGGTAAAAATACTACCTCTGAGAAGTTGAAACAAACACGCATAGAAAACAATATATTCAATGAATAATGTAGACCAATAATAGAATGAGAAGCAACCAAAAAGGACGGCAAAACCAAAATATCAATCCTCCGGTCTGCCAATATTAATTTTTAATTATCAAAACATGTAATAAAGAAATACTTGTCGTTGCAATAAATTTAAAAAAAAAAAAAAAACTCATCATGCCTCTTCTGAGTTCTGACTTTGAACAAAAGCCAAGGTCCCAAACCCCGGAACTGGGGAGCAACACCTTTCAAGATTCTTCACTTTTTAACCATCTATACCTTCGCATCTTGCCTGTTTCTAGAAAATCTTTCACAAATGCATACATACGTGTATGTATCTATGCATATCATGCAAAGCATACATGTACCAGATTCATCAAAAGAAAACCCATTCTTCTTAGCTCAGCCAGAATCTGGCATGATACCCTTGAATTTACGGGAACTACTTCAGAAAATAAACGCACTAGTGCCCCTGACTATTGAAATATTCAAAACTGATGACTTTCGTGTTGGTTCTACTTCTCTATATCAAATCGGTCCTTTTTTTTTTTTGGGGCCAAAAAAAATAACTGCCAAGGATGATGCAACCTTACGGACCTGCCTCGTATAGACCCGTATTGCCAACTTGGGAAAAGAGTCTCCCAATTTTTTCAATTCAGAAGGAGGGGCCGTTCAACAAGAGTTGCTACTCCTATTAATGGCCGGGCCATGTCAATTGATTGATCCTTTCCAACATTAATTTATGGAGCAGAATCAAATTATGTGAATCAGAATCAACCTACATATATCCTCCTACTAATTCTAATTATAAGACCACATTTATAAACTACAAGCCGAGTCATATAATTATATATTTTCCTCTATCAAAGAAGATGCATGGGTGTCATGATGCGGTGGCAATTTATGGTAGAAAAGCCTGAGATATAGGGAGATTTTTGGGGCATAAAATTAGTGATAAAGTATGGATTAGAAGAACATTAATTAGGGGAGCGGAGGCAAAGTGGGCAGTCTCTCCCACATGGTTAGGGAGCAATAATAATAAGATTGCTGGGGCTCAAAAGACACAGTTCTTTTCTCTTCACATGGGGCTGGCGGGTGCTTGCCCGGCTTTTGATTAGGGTTCTCACCTAATATTATACCAAAGCGTGTCCCTTAAATCTCGTATCCTTTTATTATAATACAATTATTGTGTCTAACAAATGCTTCCAGGTGTCTGGCTTTCACGAAACCCTCCATTTTCAGTCTCTAATAATTTTGCCGCTCATGATTTTTATTTTCCGTGAGAACCTTCGCGGTGGACGCGATTTCCATTCATTACATAAAAGTATCTTAAAAGGATATTCTTTTGATATTGATTTTTTTTAATTACTTTTAAACTAGCAAGAATGTTGACCGCAGATGACGACTTTTTGTCACTCGATTTTCGTATGAAATTATTATAAAACCCGCATAAATTCTTCCCCTTTAAAAATTTGAAACGGTCAGACCTGAGGGAAATTTGGCGGAAGCATATGGGGAAAGAAAGTGAAAAAGGAGCATAAAAAAAATCATATCACATCATTAGTATAATAATGAGAAAAAATTACAATTAGGTCCTACCTAACAAAATTAAATACAAAAAATCTCTTAAAATCATGAAATTATTTTGAAGTCTCAAAATATCTTATTGTAATAAATTTTATTTGTTTAATTACCAAATTATTTTTTTTAAAATTTACACTGACAACTAAAAGAGGAGTAGTTGATAACTAAAAATGTAAAGATTGACAACTATCGCGACATGTATTGACAATTTATGCATTATATCTTGTGATGTGCTGAGAAAATGTGTTGTTAATACCTGTCGTAATAGTTATCAATCTTTACATTTTAAATTATCAATTACTGTTTTTTCAGTTGTCAGTACAAACTTTAAAAAAAACAATTTAATAATTAAGCAAAAAAAATTTATAGCAAAAAAAATCTCTTAAACTTTTGAATAATTTTATAATTTCAAAAGACTTTTTTATATATAATTTCCTCTAGTGAGACCTAATTGCACTTTTCCCTATTAATTATGTGACTTGACTCTGTATATTCTGAAATTGTGCCTGCCACATCTCCTTGTTTTCCTTTTCTTCTTCCGCGGGCTTCACATCACGCAGACAGATGCCTTTGGTCCAATTTTATAGTGTAAATTGTGGGCCGGGCTGCATGAATTGCTTGGCCCAAAATAAGGCGCACGTGGGATTCAAAGTGGGGCCGCCATGCTGATGGGAAAAATGACTCGATTTACAGAAATTCACGTCAAATGGAAGGGCTAGAAAAAGCTATGGGAGTTTACACAAGCATCACATAAAGAAGTGCAAGCTAAACTGGGTTCATTTCCTTCACATCTTGTTCTAGTGGAAAGCATGTCAAGTACTGGGTACTAGTGCTAGATTATTCCTGTCCTCGAGGGCAATTCGTGGCCGTGGCCGCGGTTGCGGTAGCGGTCGCTGCCGCGGTTGTGGTAGTGGTCGCTGCCGCGGCCGTGGCAGTGGCCGTGCTGGTGGTGGTGCATGCCTTGAATCTTTTGACTGTAAACGATGTCGACGCTCCCTCCCAAAAATAATCCAGAACACCAACGACAGCATCACGGCTGTGGCCACCATTACCAACCCAGCATACACCCATTTGCTGTAACGTCGCAGATCAGGACAGTGATCCTTGGATATCTCACTCAATGTTTCTCGAACAAAGTTACAGTTTTGAAGGTCAACCAGGGATGGAGCATAGTTATACAAGGCATTCCCCGAGTTGATTGCAGCAGACACTTGGTTATAAAAGGTAGGGGTCAGACGCCCTTGAGTCATGCATATCTCATTTGGTGAAACCTGACACACGAAGTTGCCGTACACCTGCATTTCATCAACACAACGTGAGCACTCAGATCATCTTCAGGAGGAGAAAGATAGGTCACTGATCTCGTGTGTCGTTGGCTTAAGGAGATTGTGGTTAAATACCTGAGTAGCATTGGTTAAGGTTACTTCACCAGGTTCGCATTGTCGATCTGTCGTGTCAGGATGAAAAGGGTTGCAGAGGAGAGGCATAAGGGGGCCGGATTGATTGTAGTAGAGTGGAGTGAAGTTGGGGGCGAAATTTATGTTTGATACGTTGGTGATAATCTGGTTAACCAAGTTAACAAGTTCAGAGGTTACTTCTTTGCTTCTTGACAAGGTTTCTTGCGCTGTTGTATTGTCCAAACAAGGCATTATTTCGTCCATCGTTGTATGTTCGGAGGGAAGCTGGGTCCATTGATCTATAGCTACACAGGTGTCTGCAGTCACACTGGCAGCAAACTAGGAATTAGATTCGTGTTTAAGAATGCATGAAGATGTAGCGGAATCCTGTAACAAAGAGTTGAAGGAATTTATAACTCAGAACTTCGAGGAAAGAGAGGAAGGGAACTTACTTATGGAGCAGAAGGAAGCAGCCACATAAAATAAAAGTACCAGTAACCAGAATCCATCCTGCGATCACCAAGCTGCAATTATTTATGTCAAAGCATTTGATGAGAAGGGAAAAAAAAAAAAAAAGAACTCTAAATGCAGTTGTGTCTACCAGAGATAGGGTAACGAGATTCAAAGAATATTTCACTTACATGTACACGAGAAGCTGCAGTCCAAAGATGGAGAACACTGAAGTAACAAAACCATAAATGAATACCGTATTAAGAATTAAGAAATTCAGCAGCATTACGGACACTGAAGGGACTTACAAAATCCGAGGAATGTCAAGAGTAGCATAACAGCAGCTACTATGATAAGTGCCACCCTTCTGTCAAGTGTCACCATATTCATGTCAGAGGGAGAGGAAAAAAGAAAAGATAAAACAAAGATGGAGAGAAACACATAATCATTACACAGAATCTAAGAGATCTTGGATGTCATCCGCATTTTTTTCAGTTTGATCAGCAAGCGTGCTAGCAGAAGCGTTGATCTTTGTTTGGACGTCGTCGATATCAGTTTGAACATTAGCGGGGAGGAAAACTCGATCAATTCCAACCTGTTTAGCTTGAACAAGATAGTCAGATACATTTCTGAGTTTACCCTCAGCAGAATCAGCCTGACCTACAACATACTCCAATGTTGTTGTCGTACTACGATGAAAGCTTCCCTGACCAACATAGAGAATGAAACATCCAATCCTGTCAAGTGTAAAAGCATGGTATCAGTTTGCAATGCAAGATCGAATCAACCTGAAACCAGCCAAGAGAAAAGAAAAGAAAGGAAAGAGGGATGTACATTGCTACGAAAGAGAATAGTATGAGGAGAATGAGGGAAACGGCATAACATGTTGGAGAATAACCATAAGAATCTCTTTTAGGAAAGAAGCAACAGAGACATATGAGCAATAAGCACACGCCAAAGCCCAGGAACCAGATTGCTGCGACAACAAACACAGGAGCTGCGGTATATGCTGCAGACTGCATTCAACAAGAATAAAAGCAATTAGTGGGCTGTGTTTATGGACAGACAGAATTTAAGGCCATGCATTGGATTATAGCACTGAACTTAGAAAAATAAAATTTCAAAACAAGAGAATGCACATAGAATGTCATCAGTCAGAACATAGAAATCATCAATCATGACCAAGGGCAGCACCTTTAATTTATCTGTTTGGTTTTGGAAATATAAACTGGCTTAAAAATCTCTGTAAGACAGCCAGCCCCACCAAATTAAGGAACAAGAAAGAAAGAACACTGATTAGGCAATATTTATTTACAAAACTTCATTTATACTTCCTAAAAAAAGTTTCACCTAATTGTCTATTTGTAGCGGATCTATTTTTATTTCAAACTTCTCCATGAAACTTCTCATGAGTTAAAATTATAATACTTACAACCTCAAACCAGAGTCCAAAAGCCCTCCCAAATCAGCTTGCTTTTCCAAACACCAGTTGCGCCATCACTAAGAAATCACACTAATCGTTTCTTACTTCATTGTCTCAGTGAAGCACTCATCCTAAAAGCTTAAGTTTGTTAGGTGTAGAGCAAGGACTCTATTTATTATCACACCTAACACTTTCCATTACTGCCCGTCTGTCATTGAGCTTGAAATATTACACAAGTGTTTTCCGCCTTCTTTTTAGAAAAAAGAAATAGCGTAATGTGCTGCACGGATTTCTTTTCAAGGTCCAGAAACGAAAAGCAGGCGCAAACTTTTGAACTTGACCGTCATAATAGATCAAATATTAACCGGCAATAAAAGGATATCACACACATCAGCTAACTTACAGCCCAGTAATGGTGGTCTCTGATGTTCCACCCGTTGGTGTACTTTTTGAACCCATTAAGAGGGTCATCCCTTCGTGTTCTCTCTGCAGCTAATGGAATGGGTGAATTCCCAAATGGAATGGGTGAGTTCTGAAATGGATTCGGTGAGTTCACAAATGGGTTGGGCGAGTTCACGAAGGGGTTGGGTGAGTTCACGAAGGGGTTGGGTGAGTTCACAAAGGGGTTGGGTGAGTTCACAAATGGATCGGGTGAGTCCTCAGATGGTTCTGCAGCACTGTCATCTAAATGGGACCTTTCTGTCAGGTAAAAACCCACAACATTGTTCTCATTTTCTCCCGCTGAAAAAAACAAAGGAAATTAGAGACAATGCCTCTCTGCCAAAACATTTTATGCACACCTAGACATGTAAATCCTTTTGCCTTGGCGAGTATAAAATGCAAAACTAAAATTCAATGGAAGAATGAGGCTATCAACAAAAACTGGAAATACTACTCTGCACTGCATTATGAGTTTCCCACTACTCTTAAGAGTTTCATAACTATAAACAGAGAGAAATCCACCGGAAAGAGTGGTGATGTTAGTGAAATACCTGGAATGGGTTGGGTCCGGACTAGTGAAAAATGAGAGCGAGGTCGAGAAGCTGCGTGTGAGAGAGAAAGGAGAGAAAAGAGAAGTAAGAGAAAGGTGGCCAGAAAAGAAAAATGGCGCAGAGGCCGGTGACAAAGCATCATGTTTTAGAGGAACAGAGAAGAAAGAGAAGACACTACAAATGCAGTATTCGCTGCCTCTAGCAACCTCTCTGCCTCTGCCTGTGTGAGAGAGTGACGGAAACAGTCACACAGAAACAGGGAAGAAAGCTCAATAAAGAGTTAACGGTAATGATAATATGGGCTTAGCGCGTCGGATACTCCCAATATTTCATTCAGCCTACCCCACCACTAGCCTATGCCTGGAAATTCAATCATACCCTGTAAATCGTATTGTTATAGATTAATGAACCTTGGGATGTGTTCATGCAAATGAACAAGGGACCTTTTTTTTATTATTATATCGATAAATCATCTAAAAAGACTCTCTAGAGCTGTAAACCATTTCATTGTCATATCATGTTGCCTCGTGTAAACCATTTCTCCAGTGTTTTAGTTTTACTGAATTCTGCAGCATTTACTATTTACGAATCTAAGGTGGCATGGTAATGCGAAGCAACAAGAGAAGGTAAAGACATTTCTTTTATTTCCTTATAACAGAGAAGGACAACTCAATTGCATTTCTCTGATTATGTGAAGTGAAACACCAATTACTATAATGAAGATACTATGATGTAACATAGCTGCGTAACGGGGGTAATCATAAATGAAGCATTGTTTAGATTAAGGGGTGGGTCCACATTGCCTTTCAGAAGGGGAGAAAGGTCAAAAGTGAAGGATGATTCCTATGAGATGTAATCCATAAAGGGGAGAGGGTGAGGCCCCAGACAGCGTGCGAGCAATCGGACTGGGGGGGTTCATTCCCCAATGTTGTACCTTTCTCTCCTGTTACACTGCTACACTTTTGACTTTACAAACCCAACATCTCTGCCGGTTTTTCTGCCCTTTTCTCTTTCCCGCCCTTTACAATTACGACAAATACCAACACAAACGGCTTGTTTTTCCCCACCCACCCACACCCTGTAACTTTATATATCTGGTTATTTTCTGTAGATGTTCATTTCAAGTCTTTTTATGTATTGACATGACCTTAAGCAAATTCATGATGAATGATGATAAATCATCTACTGGGTACCCGAGAACAGAGATGATGCAGGCCAAGATGAATGGAGGAAGAAGCAACGGCGTAGGAGGAATGGTACGTGCTATTATTTCAGTCACGGGAAGATGCACATGCATGCTGCTGCTGTTAATATTAAAGTTGATTTTTCTTTTGTTTCTTTATCAATGACTTTTGGTACTTCTAATTTCCTACAGGGCTCTGAAATGAGAGAAAAATGACGCAAAAGTCGATAGCCTGCAGCATGGGTCCTTCTCAGTTTCATCCAAAGGGAAATGGTCTTTGAGATCATTTTCAACCCATCATCATTTTCTTCCTTCTTGACATATAATCATGTTAGACTTTTCTTTACAAAATATGCAAATCATCCCATGTCTGATAAGATCCCCTGATTTGAATTCAAACTGAGTTGCGTTTTAGTTGAAGAGAAACTATTATATGTGGTTCCTTGGGAACATTGGTCACCTTCACCGACTTCGTCATTTCCCTTCCCAAAGGATGCCACGTGCCTGTAGCTCTTCACACACAATCCCAGCACCTCTCAAATCTTCATGTCCTCTTCCATGTTTACAATCTTATCATTCATCCTACGTTCCTTCTTATATATCACAACTAAATTGTCACTGAAATGAAAATCGGGAAGGCGAACCACCCCTCGAGTTTTGTCGATTTAGACTCTGTTTAATCCACCATTATTATCAGTGGGACAAAATTTTATGCCCCATCACTGCGAGCTCTACTACTGCAGGGATTGCGCTCTCTTCTACCAACGGAGCGTAATCTTAGCCGACTTCATTCTCTCTGCTACTTACACGCCATTCCGGGGACCGGCTAGGAAGATGGCATCTGCAGCATTTTTCTTCATGAAGCTCGAACATGGGGACTATGATCTTCCATGGGATGGAAATTAACAGCTTCACAAATTCGGACATGCAAATTTGACCAGAAAATGTGCATGCGGCATGTTATAAATTAAAACAAGTAACTCCGTAAAGATAAGCCACCAAGGGCTTCTCTTGTGCTAAAATGCACGTTGGTGAGAGCAAATGAGTAATGCGAAGGCGCCAGAAAATGAGATTTTGCGAAACATTCTAGCTTGTCGAAAATGATGTTTATCGAAATCTTTGATCTGCGCCATATGTGTTGTCGAAAGTCCATCAGCATTCTGATCCACACCTCATCCTTATTCTGATTATTCACTCTCTTGCTCGTTAAAAACCACTGAACCAATCTAACCAAGAAGAGCGGGATTTGATTCTTCAACATTATAATGTCCCTGAGAAAGGCGTGGTGCATAGGTTTTCGATCTTCCTGTGAGGTCAATCGAATGGATACTTCTAGTAGGAGGGCCTTCACAACTCTTAACAGTGGAAAAAAATTAAACTTGAGGGTGCTCGAACAAGAACGGTTCATCAAATGGCGAACCCCCAAGAGCCTCGCTCGTGGAAGTAGCGATGATAGTTAGCGCCTGCTCAAAGATCGTGTTTGGGCAATATGGTTGACCAATTCGTGCGATTTGAGGTCGTTGTAGAATTTCTTTTGAGAATTTTTTTTATTTCTGTCGAACAAATGGTGCCATGATATCTTTAGGCTAACGACGTCCTGGTCATCTTCACAATTTTCATCCTCAGTCGTCTTGTTCCAGAGCTCGCTTCAGGTTCATGACCCGCCCACGATCAAGCCAGCAACATTGCATACGATATTTAGGACCGAAGGAGTGTATATAGATAGATAGAGAGAGAGAGAGAGAGAGAGAGGAATAAACAACTTTTTTTGGTCGTTATGGGGTAAATAAAAGAGTTGATGAGCGTTTCCCAGTTTTCATGAGCCGAACCTCGTTTTACACACAAACATACAAGTGATTGCAATGAGGCATGGCGCGTGCATGCCCTTCGTTAATGAAAAAAGCACTAATTTGTCACTTGAAAAAACACCTTGTAAAACCAATGCATCGAACGGAGATTCTGGCTATTTTATATAAACCCCAGCTTTTGAATTAACCACACAACTTCTGACAAATTTAAAATTTAATTTGATAACTCATCAGTAACATTTGACATAAACCCTACCTTTTGAATTAATTAGATTAGATAGGTTATTACAACAATGCAGCTGTGGCCACTTTGAAAATGAGGGGCATACCCACCAGTTGCTTAGCATAGCCTTACAACAACAACGAACTCGCTACTGTAAACTATGAATAGCAATCATTAAACTCAATCATAGATATTGGGTAAACAGCATAGTCCTGCAGCCACATTGAGGCTCGAAACCATCATCAAGTCAAGTTTTTCATGGCCTCCCCTATGTGAGGGTATCGATGAGCCCAACGAGAGTAACCTGCACAACATTTGAGTTACAGAGAACCATAAATCAGAAAATCTACGTGTAAGAATGAAAAGTTCCACCTATTCGCCCCTCAGCCAAAGGTATCTTTTTTATTCCTATCTTGTTTTGTTTTGGTTTTTGATCACCTAAACAATGCAGATGAGTGGTATTGTACCTGCAGCAACAATCTCTATAAGATCCATATCTGCTTCAGTATCCTGCAGTGAATAATATCAAACAATCAAGTAAAATGAGTTAGTTGAAGTCAGTATAGTAACTGTTAAATGGCAAATAAGTTAAAAGACGGTAACCACATCTAAGGAGAATGAGGAGGATATAAACAGGAAATAGAATATCGAATTCATGTCTCACAATAATGAGCAGCATCAATTACAGGTAATCGCAGATTTTGATGTGTGCACGTGAGACATTGCAAGACATACAAATATCCAGAATTTAAAAAAAGTCTTTTTCATTTTTACAGGAGGGGAAAAAAGGAACAAGAACGGGTGAACGCGAGGTCATTTACAACTCACCTGTCCAGATGAAGCCTGACATCTAGCGATCAGCTGATAAAGACTGTGAAGATCGCTGTGGTTGAAATCAGGATGATTCAGAAGAGACTCTTCAGAAGTGTAATCAAATATCAGCGCGCAAATGCTTGAAGCCATCATCATACTTGATGTGTCTCCAGCGTTCTCTACAGGCCAAGTTTCAGTAACTAAATTAATTATAGACCCTCTGCTTCATTTTTTTCCAATTCAAGAGAAAAACAAGTAATTATATAAATATGCACGAAGTGGAACCCGTATTATTCACAAGTAATGCAGAACATATGCTTAAAATCTAGTTGATCATAAAACAAAAATTAATCAACAGAAAATATTTATCATTCTAAGCATATTTACAGGTCAATTCAAACAAATCATCAATTGACGTCTGAGTTGGCTTATAGGTCTAGGGGCTCAATCTTTTTAATAGGCCAATCTTTTGGAAGAGGATCGCCCCTGCAGTCATAACATATTATGAAATATACGATACGGGACCAGCAAATCATTCAGTTTAAAGGTTGTTACAAGAGAGACAGGTACCTGCCCAATATGCCAATGCCTTCAGAATTTTGACAATATCAGATTCCTCAAACGTCAACTGTAATTTGTCTTTCTACAGTGAAAAAGGTGCAGCTTATATCAAGATCTCACAGAACCAGGGTGAAATCCTAAAAGGTTAGGATGGTAAGAACATCACCTTTAGCAGGAGATTCATGATTGTATCACATGCCAAGAAGACACCGCCATTATCCTCAACCATATAATCTTTTGACCCGATTAATTTAGTAAAGCAATCCAGAACCTGCATATATACCCAACATATTTGCAGATCGAAAAATGCTTGATTATAAATGCTATTGGACGATGCTGAAGTAAGAAATCTTTAGAAATCTTTAAGTCATTTGTTCTAATAGAAATTAAGGAAACAAGAAACACTAAAACAATGATTCACTCAAAAAGAGCTACCCATATATGAAGGTCCACCTTCATACTTTAAAATCATAATAGTAGCACAAGAGACAAAATAGAAGAAGCGAAAAGATGAAGGAAATTAACAAAGGCCAGAAAGAATAGAAAATAAAGTATAACTTACAGCATTTAGTCCTCCACAAGAAGCTAGAACATTACATCCTTCAACATCCATTGTAATTTGGCACAGCATTGGAAGTAAAAAGCAGACAGAGTGGAAAGGGCTGCAACAATATATAATTTAATTGAGCAAACACAATTTTCCATATTAGAGACTCCACCGAAAAGGGATACATATATCAGAGGAAAATATAGAGTATTCCATTTAAGTGCATGATTGAAGCCAGGCGTGCCATCCAAATACTGAACAGGTATAAGCAAAAACATAGCCAGACAAAGTCTTTCAAATGATATATATCCAGGTCTACCTCTGTTCATCTTCTCCTTGAACAGAGAGCATATACCCTAAAAGTTCCCGAACCTTCTCCTTGCATGCAAGGGGCGCCTCAGCCAGGTAGCTGAAACAAACACATGAAAAAGAGTTCAACACCTTTCCTCTTCAAATCAAAGAACTCGGCCAGATTCCAAGCTTGATACTATCATATAGTCCATATTAACTACTTCTCAAGGCTTTAATATAGGATCTAATTGTTAAGTTGATTTTGGTCCTAAATATAAGACCTATTTTTCATATTTATCAATTTTTTCTAAATTACCCTTATAGATACTCCCTCAACCATAATCAAGTAGAAGAGAAAGGGAGGATATTAAGGAAGATGATTATGGTGTTTTAAAAAAAACATCATATTTCTTATAATTAACTAACTTACCTAACTTCTTTAATCTAATTAAATTAGTTAAATAGGTCTTATATTAAGGACCAGAGGAGTACCATACAAAGAATGTAATATCTAACATGAGTTGAGACTAAATAATGGTCCAGCTGTTTAAAACTGCAAGAACAAAGTGTCAGTATATCAAATCCTGATGGTTCATCTAACGTAACAAAAACTCCGACTATGTTAGACAAGCAGCATAAGACCATACCTCCCTATAATCCGCACTGAAGCAAGTAAATCATCCCCTTTATTCTGTCCACGTTCCTGCATGATTACGCTTCAATGCTGAGTGAGAAGATAAATGTCAAGCATCTATTTAATGACTACCAGTCATTAGCAATACCTTTGCATCTTCCAGATACTCTAGAATAACACCAATAGTCTCGTTCAGCTGACGGATCAACTTTGTTAATGTCGCCTCATCAACGAAGTTGCCTAAAAGATTATCAACTATATGAATGATTTTACAGAGATCAGAAGATCCAAAATATTTTAGGCCACTAATCACCATGTCTATTATCTGGACTATGCTACATGTATGCCGAAATGAAACACAAATACAGACATTACACAGATAACTATGATGATGAAAATCAGAAATGTGTTACTTGACCCTAAACAAACAGAAGTTTTCAATCATGTCAAGATCTACATTAGTTTCACATCCTCAAGCAATCAGAACTCAAATATAGACGTGCCTACTTAGATGAGAGCTTTTTTTTGTTTTTAATAAAAAAAAGGTCATGAGTAAGGTGCACCTCATCGCTTTGCGGAAATAAAGCGCCTCAACATGTTATACGAATAAGGCTAACTGCTGTTTATGATTTTAACCATTCACATAATGTTCTAAAATAAATATCATGGTACTACAAATCAGTCCTCCGACAATTATATTTGGAGCATACTTTGATTGCGTGTGGTGCTAAATATCAGATGGACTTTCACACCAATGAGCGGCATGTACAGTAAATGACCACAAGTGAATGCTACTTTAACCTACATTAACATAGTTCGGGGCAAAATAAAATAGAAAGCCCATCGTATAACCTTCTTTATAGGATAGCAACGGAGTATAAATGTCAAAGAAACTGAATTTCTAATGACATACCATCATTTCCATCAACAGTTGATATTAATTTTATTATTTTCTCAATCAAAGAGTAGGCAACAGCCACATTTCGTCGCTTCAAGAGAATTGCCTCTGCAGTAGCTGAAGTATCCTTAGGTGCTTCATACTTTAGATAGGCCAACTCATTCAGAAGAACAGCAACTTCAACCCGTGATTGCTCCAACACAAGTAATAGACACCTATATAATGGAAGAGGTGAGGAAAGATATGACGGCTGATGCATTTTAGAAGGTTAAATTTAAAGAGTGCAACTGACATGTCAGTCGAAGGGCTATCTTGGGCATCACTCGTGCTCCTGTGGTTGATCAGCCAACCCTCTCCAAAATTGGAAATGATAGACTCCGCCAACATGAGAGCTTGAAGCCTTTCAGCAGGAGCTGCAGAGGAATTACAAGTTTAAAAACCAAGTCATCAAACAAAATCATACGTTTTCTTTAGCACTTTCTTCGTTTAATTAAAAAAAAAAGCTAATAAAAAGCAAACTGTAATAACAGAGTATCTAGCAAGGTTATTCTACATACCAACCCGATTCTGCAAAATGGCCACAATACCAAGGCGCATATCATGTGACCAGCTATCATTAGGAAGTAAACGGAGGGCATTGAAAAGCGGCACCTACAAATGCCATGAACTTTCAGTTACTCCCAAGCCACATGAATCAACATGCATATGCATAAAATAGAAATTTTAACCCCGTAAACATCCCCCAAAAAAATCAGTTTGATTCACGTGTTTTCCATATGGCAGAATACAGAAGTTATTCTTGCAAGAACTATGAATAATTAATTCAAGTATGAGGCTATGTTACGGATATATATTGATTGCATTTTTATCCTAGGTTCCTAACTCACAAATGTTCCGAACCTATACTGCAATTAACTGGCTAACAAATATGTTGACCAACCTCATATCCAACCACAACTCGGTCAATATTGTTGCTTAAACATGAACCCAATATATAGTAAATTTCAGTGGTTTAGCTGAATTTAAAGAGTTTTCTTATTTGAACAATGTGATTTTAAATCATAAAAATTCACATACGAAAGCAGAAGACTAAGATACATACTACATCTTTTGAAGAAATGATGGCACTAAGCAGATGGAGAGCTTCAAATTTCAAGGAGTTGTGCAAGACAGCAAATTGCCTTGCCACTGCTGCCACCTGTAGAGACACACACACACCCCATAGCTTAAGAATCACATTTAAGGGTATCTGCCATGCAGCAAGACTGCAAAATTTTTATTTGAAGAAACGAAATATTTAAAATGTATACTCACAATGATCGCAAGTTCAGATAAGTAATCCTTCATGAAAACGTCCAATGGTATCCTGCTCAGAATTAGTTCCACAAGTTTAAGACAGATCTCCATGAGATGAGAACCTGCATAATGTTTGGCTCATCAATTCTAAGGCAGAAGTGAGACGGAAAAAAAAAAAAGCATATAAGCCATCAAAGGCAATGTTTCTTCATCTATATGCTGCAAGAGGACAGCCCCTCGAAGAAAAGTGAAGCTAGTAATATTATTGATCCTAAATGAATAATCAATCAACCATACCAGTTTAATTATGTTCCTTTTGCCTCGAACCCAAGAAATCATAAGAAAAACTTACCATCTTGCATAGAACATATCTGAGCAGCTAATATCTTGACACCACCAGATTCGTAAAACTTCATACTTCCATTCGCAGAAGCAGTTGACACTAAGTACAAAAATTCATAGCATTCTTCAAGGACAGATGAACCTGGTCTAAACAAGTGATTTAACGATTAAAAAAAATCAACAATTACTACTAAAAACAACGTAAAAAAAAAATCAAATATATAACTAGACTGCTATTTTCTTTTACCCTCAATACAGCAGATACGGAAAAGACCTCGTGCAACCCGGTTGGGTTTCTCATTCACTCTATACATGATAAACAATCAATTGAACCCGCCTTTGAAAACTTATTCAATAAGCACAAATCATAGGGGCACAACCCGACCATAACAAAAACATTAAAAAGGCCACATGAAGTTCTAATGAAGACCAAAATATCATCCATCGATATCAAAATAGCTTAGAAACAACAGATAGTGAGGCCCTGTTAATCATCTATTAACTTCTTCTCAAAAGCACTTCTCGAGAAATAATAGTTTCAGAATCCCAACATCTAAAGTCATTAGTGGAGAGGATGAACAGAAGCCAAAATATTGCTCTCCAAAATGCATTGTCAATTAGACTACTTATCAGCTATAAAACTATTTTACACTTTGTGCCGCGTCCATTTCTTTTAATTCCCTTTCTTCTTTGTTAGTCCATAACATAGTAGCCATAGCTAATTGAAATTCAATGAGCATGGTTATGTCAATGAAAGCATACTGGACATTGATTTTTAAATAAAATAACACAAGAAACTAAAACTGAAAATCATACTCCGTGGACATTACTTCCAATATAAGTGGGATTTTCAAAACCATATCTTCCAAGGATGCAACCTCTGGAACACGACAAAATGCGGCGAGCACTGTAACTGAGAGGTGTAAATACGCATCCCGATCATTTTCTCGGCCACTGGTGATAGTTCCTTTTCCCATTCCTGGGGGGAAGCATGGTTATAATTCAATAATAAACGCTAAAACAGAAAACGAAAATTGAACAGCTTTAAGAAAAGGCAGGCCTGTATAAATAATAATCAAGGTAGCAAAAAGTTCAGGGATGAGCGTACCTGTCCTAAGCAGTCGGTCAAGAAAGAGAGGTCCCACGGCATCGTAAACCCTGCGGAGGGAGGAGAGGTCATCACCTTTGCAAAACTTGGTGACGAGAAGAAGGCCGGCAAGGCGCTGTTCGTCTCGTTCCCCTTTCAATAGCTTCAAGCAGTCTTCAAGACTTGGACCCTGCTCTTGCTGTGCTTCCTGCAGGAAACGAAAATAATAATTTAGAGGGGGGAGTAATGGAGGAGAGGCAGAGCAAGAGACAATGTTCACCATGGAAGATTGGTCGAGTAATGGAAGAATGTAAAGTAGGAGACTTTATCAGTTCTCCACTCCCGAGAGTAGCTATGGGAGAATTCTCGAGAGCCCTGCCTGCCGCTTAATTGAGAAGAGAGTGTCGCGGCCCGGATTAATTTGCCAGATTTGTTTGGGCAATGAAAAAATTACCAAGTAAAATTGAAAGTTCCAACGTGAAAATTTGGATTCAAGGTTAACACTTAACAATAGAAATCAAATAATGAGCTTCACATGCTCGTTATTGTTCTTAAGCCATTTTAGCTTTCACACGGCTCATGTTGACGAGGAAAACTAGTTAATTGTTAGTCATTCCAACCACAAATATTGAAATTAGATTATCAGTTTATTAAGATTAACAAAATAAATTAAGTTAATTATTTATAAAAAATATATATTATTCGTTTTTAATCACTTATATCAAACATTACTCATTAATAAGAATTTGCTTTTAATTATATGATAATAAGAATAGTTTATGAAGAAAAATATAAATTTAGAAGATAAATCAGACTACGATAATAAATATAAGATGAAAGCAACATTTTAAGTACTGTTCTCATATTTAGAAAAGCATCTTCGGTAGTTCACAGCTGTGTCATTGCCTTTTTTTTTAAAAAAAAAAAAAAGTTCAATGACTTTGAGACTATAGTTTAAAAGAGAGCTATTCATCTTTTCAGTTTTTTTTTCTTTGTCTGATTCTCACTTGGCTACGGTTGCCGATGAACATGAAACCGGAAAAAACAAATCAAACGAACTCTAAACTGAGAGAATTCCAATTCACAATTTACAGCTAACAAAGTTGATGACAATAAAGTAACAGCCACTCACAACAAGAATTTGTGGTTGCAGTGACAGAGTGGTGACAGAATGACAAGGATGTTGGAGAAAGTTGTTGGTGACGACTCTGAACATGCAATTTTGGAAGCAAAACCCGCTCAAACATGCACGTTTTAAACCCATTCTCTCTCCCTTCCAGAACCTCCCATGTTACATATTGAAGGATTAGATTGAAAGGAAAAAGGAATCAGTAGAATGGAGAGAGCGTGTCGGCAAGAATCATCGTTGCGGCGTAGGCTAAAATTGAGGTTGAGGGTGTGTTGTTTGTGCGGCGGCATGGTTGGGAGGCATCGTCGTCTGGGAGAAATAAAGAGTCCAGGAACGCCGTCAGCTTCAATGTGGCGGGCGAAGTCGCGCAAGCACCACCGCCAATTTCGATCTGCTGATTTTACGTACGACCCTTCAAGTTATGCCCTCAATTCCAGGACGACGACCCTGGCCTCCATCATCATAATTTTCCCTCCAGCTTCTCGGTTTTCCCTCACACACCTCCCCCGTTATGATCAACCACACTAGCCTGCAAAGGCACATTCTCTGTCTTTTCCTTAATCCTACCTTAGTCACATACCTTGCTGACAAATTATATATTTATGAGTATGAATATGAATGTGATCATGGTTATTTCAAGTTCTGCTTTTTCCTTTTACTCCCCCCCCACCATCTAACAACGCTTCTGTACTTTTGATTCTGTGATGATGCTTTCATAAGTATTTTTACTATTTAATACGAGCATGTTACCTCGGATGCGTTAGGTTTACAAACTATGGAATCTGAGTTTCACTCTGTTCTTCTTTTTTTTTTTTTGTCAGCCTTGCTTTTTGATACTCCTCCGGTTCTTAATATAAGATCTAACTACTATCTCCGGTCTTTAATATAAAATCTCGTTTGATTTTTATTTTGGTTCTAAATACAAGTCCCAATTTACTTTATCTCTAATGTTTGTGTATTTTTTTTCAAAGTAGTCCTTCCAATAATGATAGTCCTAACCAACACACTTGATTAGTAAGGATATTTTAAGAAAGACGATACCTATTTATTACAAATAACTAACTTAACTTATTTTTCTTAATCTCCTCAAATCAGTCAACTAGCTTTTATAATTAGGACCGGAGGTAGTATTTAGTTAATTTTAGTTCTAAATATAAGATATATTTCTCATATTTATTAATTTTTTCTAAAT